>NC_056741.1:176651183-176676183 GCF_019279795.1 Protopterus annectens | reverse complement strand
GCACATGATTTCACTGGGCACTCTTGAACTAAATGATGGTATCCCCCACACGCAAGCATGTTTTCATCTGTCACCAATTTTTCACATCTCCACTTTGTCCAGCAACTTCAATTATATTTAATATATGAATAATACTTCCTTCTTTCACAGTTAAAGCAACCATACCTCCAATATCCCATTCAAAACATTCCTAATGTCATAATATTGATCCAGTTATATAAGTCCACTTCTTCATTATCAACAGTTGTAAACTATACAGTTATTTTACTTTTTCTATTAAAGTTCTTGCATGAAATAAATTATTTTTCTAGGCCTTGAAAAAAGCTTTAGCATTACACAATCTTATAAACTTTTCTGCTAATACATTGCATTAAAATGATATTTCACAAGATGTTTCACTTTCTAAACACATCATAGACCTAATGCCTTTAGCACTGTAGACTAAAGCACAAGAAAAGTGCCCCAAACAACATACCTGTCTACAGTATTTCCCTTTCTTTAGAATATTCTTAAATGACTAATACGTATCAAACTGGTTTTATTCTAAATAGAAATACTTATGGCAATATCAATGAATAATCACAGTAATTGACTATGTAAACAGAACAAAAGAGAGTCTAACATTAATGAGTCTAGACGTTAATAATACTTTTGACTCTGTGCACTGGAAATATTTTTGTTAGTATAATGTAGGAATGTAATTTTTCAAATAATTTTACACATCTTATAAATCTTCTTTTTACCAGTTGTTTTGCATACATTAAAATAGGTACTTTTACTTCTGAGTCAATACAAATTTTGAATGAACTAAACAAGGATGTCCTCTTTCACCCCTGCTTTTCACTCTAATTTTGGAACCGTTTGCTAATGTTATTAGGTCAAATTTAGACATAAAATGCATTAGCATAAGTGTGAATTTTGTTTCTAAAATTCAGTTATTTGCTGATGACATTCTTCTGACACTGAGTGACAGTGACCGTTCCCTTTTTTATTGTTTTAAGGCAATGGATGAGATCCAAAACAAATCTGGTCTGTCCTTTAATGATAACAAAACAAAAATACTACCCATTAATGCCAATACTTAAAGGATAAATGATAGATTTACTGAATATAGTGTCAAAGAGAGAAGAATGAACTATCTGAGGATAATTATTACAGATAACACTAATAATATAATAAATTACAATTATACCAACAGCATAATCAGTATAAAGACTATAATACATAAATGGAACATTTTTTTTCACAATGGAAGAGAGACTATAATCAAAATGATTACTTTAAAAAATCTTATATATTACTCAATCATTATCTTTACCTCAATCTAAAACATGTACTAAAGAATTTAATACATTAATTTTTAAATTTCTTTGGTTCCCCAACAAAGCAAGAATTGCCCTAAATCATCATATAAGGGACTGGACAGCAGGAGAGATTGGACTGCCAGATCTAGAATTACATTCTTTATCTTCAATTATAAAAACAACATCTCTTTGGATAAATAATATTTATATAGCCAGGTGGAAAGAGTTTCTAGGATGTATTTTCATAAAATTTAAACATGACATAAACTCTAATCATAATCTTATACTATACAATAGTTTACACTGGCTGCTACAAGATGAATTTTCAGAAAGGAGTCACCAGACAACTGACTTATTTTATTTCTACTATATTAAATACCTTTAGAAACTTAATTTATAGAAATCCAACATATAAGGCATGGATGTTTCTTCTTTTTCCTACAGCATACACTGATAATAATATTTTCACTTCAAAGTTAGGCACAATGATTACATTTAAAGAAAAAAATCTGATATATTGGTTTCATTTAACGAATAATGAAAAACTGCATTCTGTTGATTATATCATGAGTAAATATGATTTAAGCAAAAATATGTGTTTGGATGTACAACTTTGCAGACAATGAGTAGAAGGTAAATTAACTTAGTGCAACCAAGGGTAAGAGGTCGTATTCTACACGTACTTGCATGTTTAATACTATTAGTACAACAAAACACACTAGGAGAGGGTATCTTATCCAAATTATATAGAGTAGTGAGGAAAGAAACAAAAAGTTGCAATGACAGTTATTGGAACTATTCTACTCACATTAATAACAGATCTCCAGATGAAGAAGGTAAAAAATCATTTTTAACATCTTCCAACCAGACAACTTCTTCTCTTAAAAGGAAACTTTTTACTTGGACATTCTTGCAAAGATCTTCCTTCACTCCTTATAAAATTGAATTAATGTTTAGAAAGAAGCAAGTTTGTTGAAGATGTAAACAAGAGCTTAAAGCAGACTGGCAACACATGTTCTTTGATTGTGTTGTACTTGCACCTTATTGGAATAATGTTAATTTTTTTTACAGGCTTTATTTGGGGACAATTTGGTTTTATCTAACTCATTAGTTCATTTTAATACCCATATTCCTGCTTGTATTAAAAGAATGAAATACCATCTTTTATCAATTTTGAGGAAATGTACAACCAAGAAGTGGAAGAATGAAGCTACACCCTCTTTCAAAGAATTCACAAATATTGCAACCAAAGCATGTAATTTGGAAATTATCATGTCCTAATATAATTACATGGACAAATTTCAAGGAACTGCGTTATAAGCAAAATAGCTATACTCATATCAATTGTAATGTACAGGATTTTTTGAGAAAATTCATTGTTAGTAGACACTCTTATAAATAGTTGTTCTTGTTTGTTCTTGTTAACATTGTTTTTTTTTTTTTGCTCACAAATTTCTAAATACAATTATCGTCTTGATCAATTTGTTTAGTTAAAATCTAATAAATCTTTAAAAAAAAATAATAGTCTCAAAACTAGTCTCCTCCTTTTTCTTAGAGCTTGCACCATTATGTAATTCCTTGGTCCAACATTGCTTACAGCCTGAGCATATGAATGTTTCTGCTTAGCACTCTTTATTTCTGCTTTTCTTCATACCCAAAATAACTAAATCATTCTAATCCCCTGTGCTTTATTGCAGTTACTTCATTCATTTCTATGTTGTTGTGACTACCTGCTGCATTTTCTGAATTCCAAGTATCACCAAATAGAGTCACAGTTTCATCATTAGAAGATTCCTGCACATAACTATTCAGTTTCAAAATCAGGAAATTCCTGCTTACATCTGTTTACAGGAAAACTCCAGTAAACTGACAATTCATCATCTGAGTCATCCACCTTGATCCTTTCAAGAACACCACAACCTTAATTTTGATTGCTACCATATCTGCACACTGTAAATATGCAATTTCTCAAGCAGTGTTTGCCTTCATACTATATTCAGCATTCTCTTATATCTTTACTCTGGCTAAAGCTGTCTGTCACCTCCTTTTCAAAAGGACTGAGGGAATATATTCAGTGCCTTAGACAAATATCCCCTAGTCAGTATGCATACCACTTAAGGTCTCCACTAGAAACAGGACATTAGTCTAGTATGATTGTATGATAAATAAATAAATAAATACATACATACACACATAAATAAATTATTTTAGCATGAATTAATAGCTTTATCAACATCTGTGTTATCCACAAATCAGTATAACTTCAAAAAAGTCAGAATTAATTACTACAAGTAATAGAACACAATTACCAGGCTTTTTTTAGAATAGACAACACATTACCTTGTGGTATACATTTCATACTGCCAATCAGTTGCTTATTTTCTGATTGTTCTTTTCTGAGATTTTCATTTATAGTTTTAAGGCCTGTACAATACTTTTCTTTTTCAGCAAGACGAGTCAATATTTTCCGCATGTTTGACTGCTGCTCTCCTAAACAGGCAATAAAAAAAAAAAAAGAAGAAAATTTTAATCTAAGTTCCATTGTGGTACATAGTTAGTTATAAACAGCTTTACTAAAAAAACTGAAACAACGGACTGAACCGTTAAACTTGTAAACTATGAACCACAGTAGCGAACTGAGTTGAGGCCACAAAAGAGGCACAAATACGTGTTTAGCGCTTTCTTCCACTTTAATTTAAATAAACGAAAACTTTAATTTAAATGTCAACTTCTTCAGAGAAGACACGAGCCCTCTCAAACTCGTGTCTTTTATACAATACTTACAGGATGTGATATCATAATGACATGATTTGATTCTTATTGATTAATTAATTATAACAATTCTTTTCTTTGATAATACATTCTAAATACTGTTGTTGTGAATGAATGTTTTCACACTTGTTTAGAAAACAAAAACAAATCTTATAACTTTCAATGTTTTAGCTCTGAATGAGCAATCAATTTGAATAATATTTGAATATATCTCGCCATAACAATCTCAATTTTAGTGCCAGTGTTAATATCCATGTGATTGTAAACATTTTTAAAAATTGATGAAATTCTTCATAATATACACTATGTATCAAATGTCCGTTGTTCAATCAAAACATATTCCATTGAGTGCACACATGAAATATAAAATGAATGTCCATGACACTCACTTCAACTTACAATGAATGTATAATTGTGTGCACTCATGCCCAAATATGTGCAAATGCATCAATACATTCACACGTGCGCACCTATACACACACTCAAAAACACACACACACACAAACATGTGTGCACACATCCACACACACACACACACACACACACACAAATGCCCGCACACTCACACCCTCAACACAAAAAATGTGCTCCGTGGAAATGCTAGCTGTAACCAAGTTAGACAACTACATAAAATTATATACTGACGTTCACTTCTGTTTGTGCATCATCAACACTTACACCCACCCACAATGGCAAACTGTCTAATACACTAGTGTGTATCATCATGATTTATTCGTTTGTGTTTCTCAAAAATGGAATAACCATGAAATGTTGAACACACTTTAAAGAATAGATCCTATTTGTGTGACAGATGCCACTATCATGCTATTCACATGACAATACTTACAAAATATTTAAAAACATCTGGTGATTTCTACCTCACATTGTGTGTCTTATCGTCAGATGTGTAAAATAGACTAAAAAGTTTAAAAATAGACACCATAAAAAAGATACTTTACTGCTATACTATTTCTGTTTAAAATTGTGATGACATTCTAAACCATAAATTACTATTATGCTAACTTGCAGATGTGTCAGTAACTGTTTTGAGAAACACACACGAATAAATCATGGTGATACACACTAGTGTATTTGACAGTTTGCCATTGTGGGTGGGTGTAAGTGTTGATGATGCACAAACAGAAGTGAACGTCAGTATATAATTTTATGTAGTTGTCTAACTTGGTTACAGCTAGCATTTCCACGGAGCGCATTTTTTGTGTTGAGAGTGTAAGTGTGCGGGCGTTTGTGTGTGTGTGTGTGTGTGTGTGTGTGTGGATGTGTGTGAGTGTGTGTACGCACACATGTTTGTGTGTGTGTGTGTGTTTTTGAGTGTGTGTATAGGTGCGCACGTGTGAATGTGTTGATGCATATGCACATAGTTGGGCATGAGTGCACACAATTATACGTTTATTGTATGTTGAAGTGAGTGTCAAGGACATTCATATTTCATGTGTGTGCACTCAATGGAATATGTTTTGATTGAACAACGGACAGTTGATACATAGTGTACACTACGAAGAAGTTCAACAGTTTAAGAATGTTTACAATCACATGGATATTAACACTGGCACTAAAATAGAGATCGTCATGGCGAGATATATTCAAACATTATTTAAATTGACGGCTCAGTCAGAACTAAAGCACTGAAAGTTATATGATCTGTTTTTGTTTTCTAAACAAGTGTGAAAACATTTATTTATAACAACAGTATTTAGAAGATATTAACAAAGAAAAGAACTGTTATAATTAATTATTTAATAAGAATCAAATTATGTCATTATGATATCACATCCTGTAAGTATTGTATAAAAGACACGAGTTTGAGAGGGCTCGTGTCTTTTCTGAAGAAGTTCACATTCAAATTAAAGTGGAAGAAAGCGCTAATACGTATTTGTGCCTTTTTTGTGGTCTCAACTCAGTTCGCTACTGTGGTTTTATAAACAGCTTTACCTTTTAAGTTCAAGATCCATACTATGATCAGCCATTGTTTCATATCCAGTCAGTAGGAACAGAAGGCAGTAGCCCAGGTAATATTATACACAATGTGGGACTGTAATTAAGAGTGATGTATTCTTAGTAAAATGACAGTATTACATTTCTACAGACTTTCTTTTTAAACTTATTATGTAAGTCTAAGTTGGATAATATATTTCTTTTTCAAAGAATGTATATTTAAAATGAAATCCCACTGCTACTACATGAAAAAATGCGCAATAATTTAAAATGAAAAAAAAAGAAAAAAACATTGACTGATGTCAGACTTAATGTAAGAGTTCATTCTTATATTTTTCTAATTACCTGCTTAATTTAGTCTAGGGTTGCTGAGAAACTAGACCACATCACTAGGTGGCAGGCAGTGGAACTAATACTGATGGGGGTAACAACTGATTGCAGGATGCACCCACACATTCACTATCACAAAGTACACCCTCAGAACACACACACTCACACACCTATTGGCAATTTAGAAAACTGGCATTTCACCTATGATATGTCTACATGTTCTGTGAAGGAATATCAGGATACATACAATACTCATAAGGACAGAGGCATGATCATCCCTCCCAACCACACCAAATTACTCAGTTTTTACCAGGTTTTTGGGTTTAAATAATGGGGTGCCACAATTCCTGACTGGCACCTCTTCATTTCTGACTTTTTCCCATCTTTTTTTATTTTTAATTGTTTTCCCATTTTTGAGCTGATGTCATCATGTGTGCAATAATGTCAGCTCCATCAGGGCTACCAGCCTGTTGGAATTGAGCTCAAGAGCTCAGTGCACACATTTCTAGCTTATATGCATTTTTGCTGGATCTGAGAGCAGGAAACATATTCAACTGGATCTATCTTTGGCTGGCAGTTGCACTTGTAAGTGCCATTCTGTTTTTTTTCAAATGGATTGCGAGCACCATTATGGATTTGTGAGTGCCGTTCTGTTTTTATTCAAATGGATTCTGAGCGCCATTATGGATCTCAGCGAGAGCCGAGTAGGATGAATGGAGCAGGATCTCAAGCAGTTGAAGTAGGAAAGATGTTGTTTTATTTTATTCTGAGTAAAGACGTTTATTCTGAGTGAAGGTGTGTGTGTGTGTGTGTGTGTGTGTGTGTGTGTGTGTGTGTGTGTGTGTGTGTGTGTGTGTGTGTGTGTGTGTGTGTATACACATTGGGGGCTGTACCACTGTCTAAAATAGCTTCTGCAGAATGACGTCTTTACACCAGTAACCCATTCATGTCAGAAAGTGACACACAAGGTAAAAACAGTTATACCATGGAAATTATGTAGTGTGGATCCAGTGATTTTTACATCTTTGCAATGCAGACTGTCCCACACTTTTCTTTTTTTGGAAGGAGATTATTTCTAAAATGAGCTTCAAGGTTATACTTTGAAAATCTGCTCTTTGACATCCTTTTATCCAAAATTAACTGACAGTATTTGCCTGTACTTTATTATTCCTGTCTGAGTAGTGTTATGCTGTTTGCAGTGAACATGAACTAAATCTGCAGCACAGAGATTAAGACACAGAGAAGAGCTTCTCTGTACAGGTTGGATATGGTCCACCCTTGTATGATCCTGTGACACCCATGCTCCATGCATCAAATTGCTTTTGTGTCATCAAATTTGATAGATTTGTCACTTAGTGTGTACAGATCATTAGCTATAGCCATGCTGCACTATATGCTTCTATATTGCTGCTGTTTAGAGACTGTTATGGATGTAGTGACCAATTCACAATGCACTGTTATGTTCTGAGTAACTGATGTTCTCAGTTAAGCATGTGCACTTTTTTAATTGTGTGTCTGGTGGGGATGCCCCAATTTAATACACCTGGTGGATAGAGGTACTCAGGCTCAAACTCTGTCCCTTGGGTACAGGTTAAAAAGAGCCTAAAATCCCTAGCCACCACCACTTGTAAATTCATGCCTCATATTTTTGATCTGTTCCTCATAAAATCTGTGGTTTTAAATATTTTTGTGGCAAATCACTGAAGGATTGAATTTGCTAAATAATGACAGGCATTTGAATTTCAGACTTCATATTCTTCAGAAAATAAATGGTAACACAAAACCTTTTATTCTAGCAATTTTCTAAGTTTATAAGATCAGTATTTGAAATGTGTCCCTGTTTTGGTGCTGTATTTTCCCATAATTGGCTCTGTCCAGTTTTTTTGTGCTAAGAGGTTGAGAGCTATGATGAGAAGTGAGAACTGAATTCAATAAATGATAACCATTTACGTTTCAGTCTTCCTATCTTTCAGGAAACTGCTGATATGGCATAGTGGTATGTTGCTCTGACTGTAGTGCACAGGATCCTGGGTTAATGACTTGACACTGAAATGCATTGTGGTAACACACCACTTTATTCTAGCAACTTTCCAAAATGCCCCCCCCCCCCCAAAAAAAAAAAAAACTGAAATTGAAAATAAGTGTGAGAAGCTGTGCAAGATGCCTATGGCTTACACTATTGTCATTCTATATATATATATATATATATATATATATATATATATATATAGATATATATATTTATATATATATATATATATATATATATATATATATATAAATATATATATATATATATATATATATATATTATGTGGGTGTGGAAGTAGACTTTTATGATGAAAATGTTCTGAATTGGGCAGTTTTGTCATTATTGATTCATGCATTTTGTTTCATTGCCAACTGGAAAAATGTTCAAGCAATACATTTAAAATATGCTCTGTCTATCAAGTGTGCAGTATTATACAAGGAGTATAATTTAATAAAGTCAGGAAGCGTATCAAAGAACACATGTATATTTCTTGTTTTGTGTGCAAGGGGCCAATGATTTGAAAACAGCCCAAAGATAATCTTTATCTACCACTGACCAGATACATTTTTTTGGATGTAGTGTGGGTTTCAATGCTGATTCAATTAATGTGAGTTTCAAGGGCAGATAAGTTTTAATGCCAAGTCTATTTTCATTGTGAGACAGTATTGCTTTGTTTAGCAGATGTCTATTAGTGTTTATGCATTGTGCTATAAAATGTAAAAACAGAATCCAAATAATCATTGTAGAAGTAAAGCAGTATGCACACATTAGTGTTTATGGCAAATGGGGCGAAATAGACAGGTAATGGGACACTGGAATGGCTGCATGGGGACTCTGGTGCCATATTTTGGTTGTCTGTTCTTCAGTTTGCATTTGAAAGTTGGTATCCCACAATTCCATTGGAGTGGGTGGGGTTACATAATTATGCATGCAAATTTGATTTGTACCTATTTTTAATGGGCCTTCTCCAGATTTTTGATGTTTCCAGGTTGAGAGGTGTGGGCATGATATGTGGGCTCCATACAGAAGATACTCAATCTGAGAACTTTGCTGGAAAGCCATACACTGGGAAGCAGCAAAATGAACTGCTATGGCACTGTGTCACACCAATTCATCATAATATGAGAATCATAAAAAAGGAATGATATATAGTGTATTGATAAGGTTTTATATTTAAATATAAAAATTAATTCCATTAAAATCAACTACACCTCATTCATACGCATTCATATGTGGTGATATATATATAAAAATGAACCAAATAGCATATCAGAGCTTGATGTTAAAGTTAAGTTTGCAAAAGCAACAGATTGCAGTGTCTTTTGTATTTATCAAGGTAAGCTCATTGGATACTAGTGTCCCTTTCCAGGGACAAAACCAGAGCACTGTCTGGTCAAGAGACTTGATTACAGTCATGTAGGCAAGTAGAATGTGAAGGAATCTAACTAAGAACTGCAAAATGAAGCTAGTTAACTATTCATAGCCATAGTCCTGTCTTAATTCTTTTTATATGTGGAATCCATTTTAATGTAAGTCTTTAGATGTTTTGATTTTGATTTTTTATTTTTGCTTATGTACTAATAATTCCATTTTATACTTTTGACTCACAAAGACTTAGTACTAAATGGTATCAGAAAGAACTACATGAATTGATTCTTTGAACTCCAAGTAATAGATCTTTATAACTAGTGTCCAAAATGCAGTATCACAGAATAATATTTGGTTTTCGATATGCAGTGGAATGATGATGGTCATAAGGTGCTAAGTTATATGATCAACTAAATAGCTCATGACAAAGAATTCTCATTTCATTACATAACCACATATTTGGTATATGTCGCTTGTATTAGCTGAATCACAGTGTGCAGAAACATTAGAAGAAGTTGTACCTTTATCCTATAACCATTCTCATGATTTACATGAGAATTTAACTAGAAAGGAATTTGTTATATTGATATGTTTAAAGTGATAATATGCTGTTCATATTCTGGTGAAAGTCAAGTCAATCATGTAAACCCTCTAATCTCAAAAATTTCCTAACACTTTATCATAACTTAGACTTGCAGCCTTCTAAATGCAAGATGTCCCTATTTAAACAGAACACAACAAGGGCAGTTTTACCTGTAATAATATAAATATCTTATAATAGAAGATGCATCATGGTACATGTTATCTGATAAGTGTCTTATGCTTAAAGTTGTAAAAATGTTCCAGAAATTTAATATATTCAAAATCCACATTTGTCATAATATCATTGTAGGTTTTCAGTGCTTGATTTTTTTCAGGAATATCAGTACATTGTATTGCCAAAGTCATAACATCCACTGAGATAAGTTGTTTTGTTTTCAACAAGACAGTAAATTCCATAGGTGTTTCCTTACCTAATAGTATGTCAACTTTATCATGTATCCTCAAGTCATTCTAAGAGTCAAATCTATTTTAATATATAATAACTATTTTCTGAGTTTTAAGATCTTTATGTAATGCATTTGGTGTCACATATTCTAAAGAAACTATAATCATGTAATCAAGAAAATGCACCCATTTTCAGAAATATAGTAAGACACCCTTCAGAATATTTTGTAAGTGAATTGCTACTGTAATCATAGACTAATTAGTCCAAGTTTGCTACTCTTTAGGTTACTGCAGAAACCTTCCTGAGATAAAATATGAGGTCCATCTTTCCATAAAGAGTAGATTAACAACGTTTGTAACTTTTTAAGTCATTTTTGGAAAGGGTAGTTGTATAGCTTATATTCTAAATTATTTTTGCAATGAAAATCCTGTCAAACCCATGCCTCTAAATTATTACCAAATGCTTGGCATGGTACTGAAAATAGACTTTAACAACAGCACATTTTCTATTTTCTAAATCTGATAAGATATTTTAGGGTTACCTGAAATATAGATTTCAACATATTGCCCTTTCTGATTGCAATTCCTTTGCAGCTGAATGTACACCATTTCAGTTTCAGTCAAACTTGCTTTGCCTAGCCCTGATCTGAGATCATCTACACTGGACATCAGATAAGTGTCAAATTTGGATTTTTCATTAAGTATCTAGATAATCCTTGCAATATATTCTAGAAACAACCAGCTCGTTCACTTTGTTCTGCTTATCAATAGGCATTTTAATGTGTCAAATGTTGATACCTCATTCATTTACTGGAAATCATTACTAAATCTCGCAGAGACATCAGACATAGACACCCAACACAATTAGACTAATAAATTCACTTAGAGATTCTTCGGTAGCTCTCAGTGGTTTATTTCTTTACTTATTGTTTTCCTTTGGAAGTTTGGTACCAATGCAGTTTTAAATTCATTTTTTCCATAGGGTTAGTTACGGCATGATTCTAGATTAAGCATATTGCACCAGGTAGGTAAAAAAAACCTCTTTATGTCTAAAAATATTTTTTTTCACTTCTAGGTTTGCGACATTAGGCAAAGTTCTTTCTATATGAAAAGCAGAAATAAAACTATTTCATGCCACACTGTTAGTAGACGTGTAGCTAGGATTGGACAAAGGGGGTAGCCAATTTGGGCATAAAATGTCAAGGGGTGTGATTGGAAGATGGTTGATCTAGAGGGAGTGCACTATCAACATTCAGAAATGGGTGCTGTTAGTGCATTAGTGGCCAGGGGTGAAGTACTTCATTTCTCTGAGTATATTTAAACCATGAAACAGAATAGATTATTGGAAATCTTCCACTAAAGCTTCACTGCTAGCAACATCCAACACATACAAATAACAATAAGAAGCCAGGAACCACCAAGCCAAGTCACAAAACACTATTTATTAAAATAAACAATAAAACAATAAAAATAAATGCACCATAAGCACTTTTGGGTAGAAGCCCTTCATGAGATAATCATCAAGGCCAACTGCAATTTAAAAATATCCATCAACCAATCAGACATCAGTATTGCACCCCCATTTCCTTCAAAGCAGGTTTTAAAGGAACAATCCCATTTAAACCTGGGGCCTTATCAGCTCCTAGTCTAATGATCCACTTCATTTCACTGTATTCCATGTGATTAACTAAATCACTTCCTCTAATGTTCTTACTTATGATCTGTAACACCATAAATAAAAATGCATGTCCTATATTCACTTCTGTATGTTGATATAATACATTATGTGCATTTCTTAATTTTATATATGAAATCTTTTAATCTTCAATTCATCTTTCCTATGTAGTATGAGGTGCAGTTCTGACACACTGCTAAATAAATGACATTCTGTGTTTTATAGTCAGTATATCCATTTAAAGAATATTCTTGCCCTGTCCAAGGATGAGTAAATAAATTACCATTCATAATATGTCTACAGGCTTTACATTGTCAACATGTATAAGTGCCTATCCGCAGTGGTAAGGGCTTGCAAGTAATTTGTGAACCTGGTTCCTGACATAACATATCTTTTAAATTTCTGTTCTACTATATACTGTTTTTGATATATTGCCTTGAATGAAATTTTGTGCTTTTTGAGTGTATTTGCATTTTGAATGTACTTGTTCTTTTAACTCATTTAATTAATTAATTGGTCATGGTCATGTGACACAGGATTCAAGGCCTTTAAAGTTTGGGATGAAGTTTTTTTGTAATCTTTGGTCTGAGGAAGCAACCAGGCCTGGTTGCGAAAGCGCTTACCTACAATAAAGAGCATTGGATTTATACTGGATTTTACAGTGGTTTTTTGCTCCTTCAGTGTGGTTTTAGCAGTATTAGGAGTTTACGTTTTTCCTGGACATTTGCCTTGGTGTGTTTACTCCTATACTTCATAACTGGGCTTCTCCTTCATTTTTACATTAGCTGTGAAGGGTTTATTCCTGTGGTACTGTGTGGAGTAGCCTCAGGGCTGGATCCAGCACAAGGTGTTCTAGGTAGCTACCTAAAGCCTGGTACTGGCTAGGGGCCCATCCTCGCTATTGAAAAAGGAAAGAAAATCTCAATTGCCCTCTCACTCTAGACTGCTTTCTTTGCACTTAACTTTCTGTTTAAACCCCTATTTCTCACTCACTCCAGTCAGTTTTCCTTTTCAACACTTGAGTTCCTGTTTAAATCGCAGTTATTCACTCGGTCCAGTTTGTTTCTTTTTTTTTAGCACTTACCTTTCTGTTTGTTGCACTTGACTTTCTAGAGAAGAGAAGCAGGATATTTCAGATGAATTTGCATTTGACAAAGGAAAAGTGAGAAGCACATAGTATATTTCAGCAACATGTTTGAGGTGAACGTCCTGGAGCAGAGAAACATTGTAGCAGAGAAGTGATATATTTGAGGAGATTGCAAACAAGGATTATTTGAGGACATCTTACCTCTTTTGATCATCTTTAACAATATATGAGAAGAACGGGGACTCTGTGTGTGTGTGGGGGGGGGGGGGACTGCACCATGTGTCTAAGAAACACTGTATACCTATAATGTTTAGAACTGATTGCTGCTTTGATTATCAGAAGGATCTCTGTATTACTAATTGTATTCGCTCTGTCCGAGTATATAGTTATTTGTATGTACTGACTATCATACATGCCACTGACTTTGACCCTGTGTGCTACATTCCTGCACTCTTTTGAGGTCACTGTCTATGTAGATATAATGTGTCTTCTATCACTGAATTTCATATGTATTATTGTAACTTATTTTCCTGTCTGCTGGTAATGGCTGAAAAGTATTAATTTCAGCACAGTTCACCTACCCTGTTGACATAAATAAATATATCCTGGGAATATCTGACTTGTAAAATAAGGTGCAGTATGTTACCTGAGACACTTTATGATTTATATTTCTGCTTTCTTCCATACAGAACCAGTCAGAAGGGGGGGTATAGTATTCCACTGATGTAATTTCTAATCAAAAAAATTGCATGATTTACATTTATGAGATATGCAAAAGGATTATAAAAATAACTTGCTTCTAGATTTCTAGTGCTAGCCACTCTGGTGTATTTATCACTGTACATACCCTTGCATTCACATGTGTGTTTTATATCTGTCATCTGCAATTATTTAGGCACAGTGCTATGATTTTCACCCTCTGATTTATGCTAGCACCTCCTAGTTTTACAAAGTTCCTCATAAAGTCAGACCTTTTTATGGCTATATACTTTATGAAATACAGAAAGTAAGCCTATACAATGGTTCACTACCACTAACTATATAGGATCTGGTATATAAAGATCTTCTGACTCTTTGCTATGATTATTGAAGGTCAGTGCCAGATTTTTATTGCTTCAACACTGTGAGATATGGTGTGCTTGGGTGGGTGGAAGGTGGAAATAAGGCACTAAAGTACTTAAGTTCTAAATGTTCTGTCAGCATTTATTTGTATAAAGCCACCAGGAAACATATTTGTAGCACTGCAGTACTAATTATTCTACTAATAGTATGCACTTCTTACCTGTGAGCATAAAACAGTACTTGGGATGTGGGGGGGGGGGGGGTTACTGCATTTAGTTTGATACTATGGAGGCTTGCATTGCATTACTTCTGTTCAGTACTATGCAGTTCTATACATCATGCAGATGTTTACATTGCAGGAAAATTACAAGGAAACATAACTGTGCTGCTCCTAACTGTTCTAATACATCCTTGTTATTATCCTTATTCAGATGGGAAAGTGGCAATAAAATGTGCAGCAGAACAAGAGCCTGCATTGCTGCTGTGGGACTTTAGGCAGTGTGCAACATGCATCATATAGAACCATTTAAAAGAAAACACTAAATGTAAGCAGGTACAATCTTCAGTTAACTGCATGTGCTCCAATAACCGTTCAACAATAAACACAAATCCCAGCATGCATCTGTATAATCTCCACATCTCATTCCATACATAAAATAGCATGAAATAGAATGAAAGCACTAAATGTAAGCAGGTACAATCTTCAGTTAACTGCATGTGCTCCAATAACCGTTCAACAATAAACACAAATCCCAGCATGCATCTGTATAATCTCCACATCTCATTCCATACATAAAATAGCTAATTCACTATAGTGGCATAGATATTCCTCCAAGACAGATTTTGATTGAAGAAACCACCCTCCCTCTAAGGTGGATTCTGCAGAAATAAGACTTTTGAGGCAGATAAATGACTGGAGATTACACCCTGTTAAGAAAATACATGCCATCTTACTTGTTAGCCACGTCCCAGGAGTATTGTCAGGTTAACTGACTTGCTAAGAGTCACACTAGGCAAATGGAGCTAGAAAGAATGAATCATTTTATACCTGACTACTGTAACAGCTTGTTAAGTGCATAAAGTCTTAAGCTACTCCATTGACTGCCAGGTGTTCATTAACATGTTAATTTTTTGATAAATCACTGAGGATGACAGTCAGTCAATAGTGTTAGCTGTTAGAGTTTTATAGCTACTGTTATTCAGAAAATACATTTCAAGTTAATTACAGTTGTCTGACACTTAAGCCTCTATGCTGTTAACAAATGCTTTCGTCTGTTCAAACATATAAAGGCTTGAACTTTTCCATCTCAATATGACTAATGTGTATCTTTGAACAAGTCACTGAGGCAGTGTTCCTGGGTTACTCCTGAAATGAGACACTTTGTACAGAGTTTACATGATTAGCAGATAGATAAAGAAGAATACAATTTGGGCTTTTGTCACCTTATTTTTGCCTTTTTCCACAATTCTTGAACAAAGATGATAAAAGGCAATTTCTCCATGCCCTATAAGATTTGTGTCTTCCTGGCAAATTGTCGTTATTTCTAGTTATTAAATAATGGCAGGCATGTGAGTTTCAAATACTGTATCCTTCAAACGATGCTTGATAATGCAAAGCTTCTTATTCTAGCAACTTTCTAAGAATGCAAGAAAAATGTTTAAAAAAATCTATTCTTGATATGTGTGTAGTTGTTTCTTAAGATGAGAATTTGAGGGAGCAGAAAGGGGTTTCAGTGGGTTCTACTCAACGGTTTTGATAGCAATCAGCTGAGATACATTTCTGACCCATCATTTATGAATTTATTAATTTTCTTGTTCTCAAGTAGATATCATGGGTGCATAGTTATGCTCATGCTAGTGGCTCTAATTCATGGCTCTGTGTGTGTGTGTGTGTGTGTGTGTGTGTGTGTGTGTGTGTGTGTGTCTGTGTGTGTGTGTGTGCGCGAGTTCACGTGCGTGCAAATACACGCTTCCTGCAAGCTACTGTAACCATGATGTCCAGCAATGAATTGATTGTTATAAACAGGATCATCATCACATGGGCCATGTTGTTTGTGTGCAATCCTTGATTTCCTTGTTTGGTTGAGTGCTAACTGAATGTTTATTACTGAACTGGGAATAAGCTGGACACAATATTCTACAAGCTTAATGTTAATATTTTAACTGTGAATAAATTTTAATTGACCTTATATTATATAGGCACATCACTAAGACATTTACTGTGTTTGACTACAACAGTGTGTCTATCTGGTACTTAATGCAGATGATGAGTAGGGCTGTGAGCTGCTTCTTTAGTACAAGGTTTGATTTCTGAACCTTCAATTGTCTTCTGTGAGACTCTGACTAAGTAACTTCACCAGATAGTGCTTATGGGCTACCCTAGAAAGGTGGCATTCACATCTAGTGGGCTGTCCTAAGCTGTTAACAAATGCATTGCACTGTTGTCTTTTGAATTCCTACACCCTTCACAGCAATGCTGTTTAGTGCTTCATATTATGCTATTTGACTACCAGCACAGCTTGCAGTTTAATGGTTTGCCAGAAGCAATTTCAGTAAATGTGACTTTCATTGGAAGACAACTTTAGTGTTGCTCAGAATAAGTCTGTTTTCAGTGTGAGGCTATTTTGTTTTGTTTTATTTAATATCTGGCTGTCAGCGTTTTTGTGTAAAACTTGAAATAGCCATTTTAAATTAAATCCACATTACTGTGATTATTGTAAAAGTAAAAAAGAAAAAACATATGCATACTGACTGGATTAAACAATATTTCATAGTAATTGAGGAGAGCTAGCCAAGTAATGGTCTATTGTTATGGCTGCAGTGGAGGGCCCAGTCCATCACCCTGCCTAAATCCCCATTTGACAATGAACCATCTCTGAGTATCAGCTTTGTCTGGATTTGGTTGTCTCAGAATCTAAATCTGTTCTCTCAGCACTCCTTTGAACTGTGGATAGTGTAATGAATTTGTAGTCCTCAGCAGATTGCTAGAATTCAGTTAAAACAAGCAACATGTCATTATCTGTAACCAGTTTAGTGGGTGTTCAAAATCTGGTAAAAGTAACTGGGAATTCATGAGAGTGTCCAGCATAAGCTGTATGGCTCATGCTACAAAGTCTCTCCTCCCATGACGTGGTATTTCGTAGTTCATAGACATGATAACTGTGATGAGGAAAGAACTCATTATTGGCAGATTTGCATCTCTCTGAATTGCAATTAATTACCATGAAGTGGGATCAATTGTGATTTTCACCTTGTAATTAACTGCTGCTGTTGCGGTTAACACATTGTATAGTTCTAGGCATTCAGCCCCCCTCAGTCACCCCCCCCCCCCACAAAAGTACACATTCAAACACCAACACACATAGACACACACATTTGCAGTAACTGCCATCCCTGCCCCCGAGTCCTCTGCACAAGATGTCCCTGGTGTCTAGTGTTCCCCCACTGCTGATCCCCATGCTGTTAAAGTACTGTTCAGCACACTTCCCACTACAACTGATCTCTGTACTGTTAAAATGTCTTTATGGCACAGACAAAGTATTCCCTGGTATCTAGTAGGTACAGACATAGTATTCCCTGGTATCTAGTACTCCCCCCCCCCCACTCCCAGATCCCCTACACTATTAAAGTGTCATTATGTCAGATTAATAATATTCCCTTGTGGCTAGAGGTCCTCCCACCCAGTGCTGGATATTATGCTGGTTAGTCTTGGGATGTCTGGAAGTATGACAGCCACCCCACCTTGCATTCATACACACACACACACACACACACACACACACACACACACACACACACACACACACACACACACACACACACACCACCACCATTCACAAACTCTCTTCATAGGTTCATAGATTAGTACTAAGCTAACTGCCCTTGCGAGCCATTTTAAGCTTAGCCAATTATCCTTTGTGAGACTCAAACCCTGCACCTTGTGTTTGTAAGGCAAACACCTTAACCATTAGGTCACCCTCCCAACCTCCCAAAGACGCTATTTCTCAGGCAAACACACAAAACATGCACACACACAAAACACACACACACACACACACACACACACACACACACACACACACACACACACACATGCATTGAAACACAGCTTCAAAGCCTACTTTACTACTAAAATCTCAGTATGCAACTCTTCTCAGTGGTTGGACATGGTCTTTTGGCTGTTTTCACTTCCATAATGTGAAAGAGATAGCCATGCTGATCTGCACATCTAAGCAATTTCCTGAATCACAAAATGTGCAGATGCCTTCTTAGATGCATGCAGTTCCAGGGGAACAAACACATGGATAATTAATATATGCCTCTCCCCCAAACTACCTTATTTGCAAGTTGCAAGGCCTTGGAGACAACCTAATTTCATGCTGCATTGTGCTGGAACACCATGTTAAGGCTGTTTCTGAATACAAAAAGGTTACTGTGACATGCACACGTTGAGGTACCTTTATGAATTCTCACTATAGTCATAAAGGTTGCAGTGATTTACTGGCTAATTGTACTTGGTACATGCATTATTTTTTATCTTATGAGTAATAATCCACTATTGGGTATTGTTTGCCTTCAAATTCCCACAAGTCAGCAGCTATTTTTTGCCAGACATCTTGTGTTACTACAGTCAGAACTAATTCTTCTCTATTCAGTGAAGTTTGGTGTATATTATAGAATTACTCTTTAACATAGATTTTGCAATATTCATGTTGATGTTGGACCGCAATGCAGACATCTTAGCTTTTTCATAGCATAGTCTTAAGCCTTGGAGTTCTTCATTTGTTTGTTTCAGTAATTTGGAACATTGTGAAGTGCATAAAGCTCTGTCTTGGTAATCACTGGGTTCAGACAATTGTGCTATGGTGGTTTAATGCTTGTACATTTGATGTTCTGTCTATGTCTAATGATTAGGCCATCCATCCCTTACAACATATTTGATGACTGATTGTGCCTCATTGTCATGTTTGGAAGCTTCCTTTAATTTTCTTAGCCTTTATAGTCACTGGATGAGTTGTGATATTGCTCTACACATGAACAGCAATGTCTTTTACTTAGTATGTATTTGCATCTCTAAAAACAAATAATAGCCAAGGCTAGAAGGTACAAAAAAATTTAATGTGACAGTAAGCACTTTCGTGGGCACACATACACCCACTTCTTCAGATTGTTCAGCAAAACTAATACACCACATTTAAATAGCTGACAAAATAAGCACATGACAGTCAGATGTTTAAAAAGGTCCAATGGGACTCAGAAAACAATCAAACAACATATAATTAAAATACGTTTAAATACAGATACAGTATAAAATTTGGAATTACAAAGATCTGTATGTCCCTAAACTACATTAGTTTATACAAAAAACACATTCTCAAGGTAAAAATAACATTCTAAAAATACTATCTCATCAAATTTCTTAGTTTTACAATGCAAGCTATTGAGCATGTATCATTTAACCCTGGGTATTTGGAGGCATCTAGTCTGAGCTGCCAATATAATTCTCGTTGTTCTTGCTATAAAGAAAATGGTCCTCCTCTAATATGAGAACAGATATGGTCAATAATCCTGAAAGAGAATGAGTGGCCAGGGTTATTAATTGTATGCTTAGCTAAGGCATTCTCAGCCTTCCTGTTCCTAATAGCATATTGATGTTCATATATGCGTTCCTCAAGTTTCCTATCCGTCTTACCTATATATAAACCTAAGCAGGAATTACACTTAGCTAAGTATATGCAGCCCTTAGAATTGCAGTTATACCTCCTCTTGCAAACAATATTTGTGTTATTAACTTGGCACAAGGAACCAGTATCTATGAATCTGCAAAAAATACAGGCTTCCCACTTAAACATACCCTTAGTCTTTGGAGTTTGCAACATATTGTTACCTAAGAGGTACTTCAAATTGCTGCCCCTCCTAAATACAATATTGGGAGTGAGGGGCAATCTTTTCCGCACATTCTCATCCGCAATAATAAAATTCCAATTTCACTCCAAAATGTTCCTAATATAATACGCATCACTACTAAAAGTGGTGATGAATGAGAGATAAAAATCAGGACTATGGTTAACGTGGTCAGTCCTATCCTCCATAAACAAACCCAAAGAGGGGCTACTCCTATAATTGTTCAAATATAAGCCTTCATCTGTTTCAGAGCCATTCAAAATAGCTCTAAAGTGTCCAGCTCTCCTTTTAGAGGTAACCTCATAAATCAATTTATCTAGAAAATAATCTGGGTAACCTCGGTTCATAAATAGGGTACATAAAAAATTACATTCCTCATTAAAATCCACCAAGTTTGAAACCATTCTGGCTACCCTGACTAGCTGGCCTTACACCACAGATTATAGAATTGCACTTTAACATAGATTTTGCAATATTCATGTCGATGTTGGACCACAGTGCAGACATCTTGGCTTTTTCATAGCACAGTCTTGAGCCTTGGTGCTCTTCATGTGTTTGTTTCAACAATTTGGAACATTGTGAAGTGTGTAAAGCTCTGTCTTGGTAATCACTGGGTTCAGACAATTGTGCTCTGGTGGTTTAATGCTTGTACATTTTTGATGTTCTGTCTATGTCCAATGATTAGGCCATTCATCCCTTACAACATATTTGATGACTGATTGTGCCTCATTGTCATGTTTGGAAGCTTCCTTTAATTTTCTTAGCCTTTATAGTCACTGGATGAGTTGCTATATTGCTCTACACATGAACAGCAATGCCTTTTACTTGGTATGTATTTGCATCTCACAAGGTATTGCATTTTTAGGCAACAAGTCAGTTACATTTAATTGCTTTCCAGGCAAAAGTATTGCTCTGGAGCAATAATCAATAGGTTGTAACAATTGTCTATCCATCTGGAATAATATAACACCTAGGCCATCACTACAGGTATTGGCAGTCACTAGTTTTGACTTGGTAACATTATGGTAAGTGAACACTTGAGCAGTCATTATCATTTTTTCCCTCTGCTGAAGGCTTAGGCTTGAGTGTCTCCCCATGAGCATGGCACGCCTTTTTTAAGTAAGTCTGTCAGTGGCTGTATCTTCGTAGACAGGATGGGTACAAATTTACTAAAAAGCTTTATCATGCATAGGGTCCAACTTAGCTTGTTTATACAGGTTTGACTTTGTAGCTATTCTAGTGCTTTGACTTTGTCTACATTTGGACTACTACTAGTATACACTTTAACAGAAATTCTGAACCTTAGACTTCTCAAAACAACTTTATTCTTTATTCATTTTCAGACCAGAGGTATTAATAGTTTGAAGCACCACCTTCAGTGTCAAATGTTGTGTGTCTTTAACTAGGGTAAACACTTGCACATCAGTCATAGCAACACCTTCATGCCCTGCCAAATATTGCTCATCTCATGTTAAAATATTTCTGATACTGAAGTTACATCAAATAGCATTGTCTGAAAACAAAATATTCCACTTAGTGTAATGAAGGTATTTAGCTTTTGGCTATCCCTATGGAGATCTGCCAAGCTTAGAGTCTGTTGTGGAGAAAAGTTTGTTATCAGCCAGCTTGGATCCAGTGTCCTCTACAGTAGGTAGTGTAAACCTTCCTATCATAACTGCATCCTTTAGTTTTTTCAAGTCAGCACAAAGCCTTACTTTGCCATTCCTTTTACTGAGTGACACTATGGAAGCCCAACAATCAGTCAGTTTAGTTAAACTTTCAACCACACCAGGTTCTTGCATGCATTTCTGTTCAGACTCTGCTTTGAACTATATAGGAAATGTATGTCTTCTGAATGTGATCAAGGCATATGTAGTAGCATTTGGTTTTTACTTTAGCTTTACTGGTGCACAGGTAAGCAGACCGACTTCACTAACTACATCCATGCATTTTTCTGTCCAAATGATTAACTCCCAAATCAAATCTACTCAGCTCTGCTGAGTACATTTTTTTAAGTAAGGATCTTTCAGCACATACATCTAGACTTATGTTTGTGCCCCTTCCACCAATAAATTTACCAATGCACTTGAGGTTGACAGCAGGTGTTTATTTCACATTCTCCTTCATGGAACTGCAGACGCTTTACATGTTTCTTTAAGTAGCATGTGATATCAAAGTATCACTGACTCCTGTATCTATGTTAAACCTTACTGGGGTTCCTGAATCAGTGGTTAATTTGTCAGTCTGACTCAGTGTTTGGGATAGCAGTTACTAAACCTAGAAAAGTCCATTTTAACCACTTTCCTCAGACTTATTTTCATTAGCTACCTATTTTGCTAGATTAATTTTATCAATTACAACAAATGTCTCATCTTGTTACAGTGTTTACACCTTCTGTGATGTGATGCACACTGTTAAGAATGTAAGCAGTTACACTTCATGAATTTGCCATGTTTGCATTGATCACGTTTCATATTTGCATACTTACATTGGTCAGTGTCATGCTTTTATGAAGTTTGCTGTTTTCTTGGTGTTTAACATCATCCAGATAATTTGCATTATTTTTATTAGCATTTTGATGCTTTGCTTCTCTAGCAATCTGTATTCCTTTTTCCAGACATCGGTTTACTTCTCCCTGTAGCATTTCAGACATTTCAATATCTGTTAGCCAGTCCCAGAAGCATAGCTGGCTCAACTACTACACTGTCAGTTCCATGAACCAGAGCCCTAACCCCACAGTTCTTCAAGTGAAGAGTGCCCTGGCCCGACCCTCCTGTAAATTTTACTGAAAAAATATCTCTTTTAAACTGAAGCAAACTACTTCTTACAAATGTAGGAAACAGTTGCTACAGTTTATACCCTGTCTGCACAAAGAGCTACAGAGTACAGGTTTTAGTTAAGAAAAGAAAAGAGATTTTCTTTTATTTTTTACTTTTAAATGGTAGCAAACAATTTGCTGCAGTTTGGACAACATATGGAGGGATATAGCACTCAGGTTTGACTGCAAGAGAAATGACATCTTTTAAAACCCAGTACTGCATAAAAGAGAGAGTTCATGAATTACTGATTGTGTCCACAAACACTTTGCACATGGGCAGCTGCCCCTCTTACCCTGTCCTAGCTACTCTTCTGGTGAACCCTATCACAATTTATAGATAGTTACTAGGCTTGTAGTCCAGGGAACTTTTAAGAAGCATATCCCATATTTTCAGTAGCCCCTAAGCCCTTTTGGGTTAGGTGACTTGCTCAAGATCACAAAGTAGGTAAATAATAGAAGAGGGAATCGAATCTGTATTATAACTCACAGCCTTAACTCTCTATGCCAATTGCCAAACTCTTCTATCTCTAATCTATTTACATACCTCTCAACCTCTGATACATAAAATATGGACAAAGCCGAATATAATGGGGGTACAAAGGCCCAAAATTAGGGGAAATTTTAAAATACTACTCTTATAAACATAACATTTTGATAGAGTAACATGTTATGCATTAGCATGCATTTTCCAAACAGTATGAAGTCTGAAACTCAAATATCTGTAATTATTTAACATGTTCAATACTTGATGCTTTCCTGAAAAATACATTTTTATGAGAAACAGCAAAAATATGAGAGAGAAATTTGGACATTCTGCAAAGATCTGGACAGTTGAGAGGTATGTCTGTGCATCACTAGTTTTATCAAGGGCATATTTTCTCCATTTTCATACAGGTAGAGGCAGATCAAGGTCTAAATAGGGTACTAGGTAATGGATCAGGGCCCCCCAGCAGCCCCCCCTGTCAGCATCCCCCCAGCCATTTCAATGTCTCATTACTTGGCTATTTCTCCCCAGTTATCATAACTTCTGTTCAAACCTGTCAATGTGCATACTCTTTTCTTTTTTACTTCTACGATTAGCGATATTTAAAACTTTTATTTCAAACTTTATAGCACAAACACTGATAACTGTTTGCTAAAGAAAACAATACAGTCTCGCAATGAAAACAGACTTAGCATTAACAGTAAGCTTCGCTGCCTTTGAAACTCACATTTGTTGAAACAGCTTTTTAAGCAATGAAACAAAACATATAAACCAATAATGACAAAAATACCAGTCACAGAATATTTCAGCCACAAAAGGCCACTCAAACATCTATCATTGCAATCCACAAATACCAGGCAATATACACAGTCTCTGTGAAAGAAAAAGTCATCTGAATAATTATGCATTAAAGAGATCTATAACTAATGAAAAGTCTTTTGCAGGCAAAACTTTACTTTTCAGTGTTTAATTTACAAATTCAATATCTATTGCCCATAAAGAATAAATTGCCCATGTTACATTACAAACAAAATGGTAAGCTGGTAACATTGCAATAGGGAATGGCTATCAAATTGGCAACAAGTTCATATTATTAGTCATCTCATCCAAAGGAAGACATACGCTTAAGTATAGCATGCCCACCTCTCTCAAAGGGCAGTGTAGTATCAGCACACCATCTATAGGGTGTGGGAGCAAACAAAACAGTTATACACTGAATAT
>NC_056741.1:176446183-176646183 GCF_019279795.1 Protopterus annectens | reverse complement strand
ATAGTAGAAGGTGACGTCACTCACCTCCTGTTATGCACAGTAACATACTGTTGAACTCTACATTCAATGGTATGTTAATTCTACTATTTTGTGTGGAGGCTACACCCCCTGCACCCCGCACACCCTGCACATTAAATATACCAACTTCTAGATTGCACTACAGTGAGGAAATGGGCTAATTCCCTGTTTCTCATTGAAGCCCCACCTCCCTCCACAGTCTCAGTAGATTGCTTGCCAAGAGGTCGAGTGCACCATGCAACACGACTAAACTTTGTCGACCTCTGTTGGTTTGATTTCCTGCCCCTTGCATGCTGTCCCTGTGTAGCAACCTATTTCTATAGCAAGATTTTCTATGTATGGTAGTAGTGATTAGTAGTGATCTGTCCATCTGTTCGCTTCTTAATGCAAACATCTAAGAAATGTATTTCATTGCTTGCTACTCCCATATCAAACTTTAAATAAGTGCTAAGGTTATGTATATACTCATAAAACCTATTGAGTGTTTCTATATCACCAGTCCAGATGAAAAACAAGTCATCCACAAAACAGCGATAAAAAAGGATCAAACAAATGGACAGGTCACTACTACCATACATAAAAATCTTGCTATAGAAATAAGTTGCTACACAGGAACAGCATGTAGCCCCCACATATTTTTTCTAACATTGTAAGGGGCCAAACCATTAGAGCCTCCAGAGTAAATGTTTTGGATGAAGGTTTCCAGGATGAATTACAGAAGTTGCATACCAATTTTGTTAGCAGGGATTATAATAGTGAGTGCATCAAACAGACTGGCAGTGATGTATGTGTAATGAGAAAAGATTCAGCCAAGCCCTATTATTCTTCAGCAAGTAGACCTTCACATGAAAAGACTATGAACAGATTAGATAGGCAAAAGTACACTTTGTATTATTTAAATGATGTCTGGTACATCAATGAAATAATCTGTAAGAACTGGAATGTATTAAAAATGGATGAAACAATTAGAAATATAGTAGGTGAGAAACTCACCTTCAGGTACAAAAACAAGAAATCGGTTAAAAGGATGCTGTGTGGATACAAAGAGGTAGGAATAGATGACAATGGACACGGAAACACCTTACCTTGTGGGAAATGTATTAATTATAAGCATATAGATTCAAGTGGTTGTTTTGTCCACCCCAATAATGGGAGCAGATATACATTTCATGTTAATGCAGATTGCAATAGCACAGATATGATTTATCTGGCCCATTGCAGATCTTGCAGCTGTTTTTATATAGGAAAAACTGACAGACGACTGAGTGACCGCATCCAAGAACACCTGTACAATATTAGAACCAAAAATATTAATAATGCGCTAGCTAAACACATAGTAAATACTAGTAATGAACATACCTTCAAGTTTATGGACATTGACAGGGTGACACAGGGTCAGTGTTTGGGTGATTTGAGAAATCACACAGGTTAGAGAAACAAAATGGATCATCAGGCTTTGAGCTGATCCATGGCCAGGTCTAAATGGAGTAGTTCCATTGAGACCAATACTGAAAGCAAGGCCATTGTATAAATGAATGGCAGAGCAGTAAAAGTATGTATTTTTTATATTCGAATGTTCCTGAATATATACATTTTACCCACTCATTTTACATTACTGCATATTGAGATATGTAAGTTGAATTTTAATATATTTGTTTGTATGTATCATGTTTTAAGAAGATACATTTTTTCAGCTGTTTCAGGAGTGAACAATGCTACAGTTTTACTTTTATTTGCTTGCAGGAATTTTCTCCTTCTATTTCCTTTCCCACTCCCCCCCCCCCCCCCTTTTTACTCATCCGGTGTGTAGATTTTGTTTATTCTGAAGTTTGCATAGGTAACTGGGTGATTTATGAAAATAGAAACAGTGGGATTTAATTATTTGTATTAGTGCAGGAACTTTTTGGGTGGAGATGGTGGTGCAGCGGTTAGTGTTGTCACCTCATAGCAAGAGCTTCTCTGGTTCACTCCTTGGCTGGGGTGCCTTCTGTGCGGAGTCTGCATGTCCTCCCTGTGGTCGCGTGGGTTCCCTCCGGGTGCTCTGGTTTTCTCTCACATCCCAAAGATATGCTGTAGGTGGATTGAACACTCTAAATTGGCATGTGTGTATGTCTTCTGTGGAAGGTTGGGCCCCGGGCTGGCAACTCGACACCGTAAAACTCCACTGCCAATCATGAGTGGAGAGGTGATCCACTGTGGTGACCCCTAACCAGGAAAAGCTGAAAGAAGAAGTGCAGGAACTTTTTATGTAATGTGCAGCAGATTAGATCATGCTTTGTAGTTTGCATAAGTAGTTGAGCGGTCTTCAATATTTAATATGTTTTCCTAAGAAATAACTTGTATCATTTGTGAAACTTTGTATCTAACATGTAGCAAGCAATTCAGAGCATGTTTTGCAGTTTGTACAGATAGATGAGTGCTTTTGAATTTTGCAATAATGTTACTTAGTATTCTTTGTTAATTTGTATTAGCTCAGGTCATGTGATTGCCTTAGCACAGTGTACTGACAGTTAAGTGATTTTAAATCAGCCAGTATGTTTTAGCTTTTGTATAAGGTCTGAAGAAGTGAGTCTGTTACTCATGAAAGCTCTTACCTGTTTTATGCGAAATAAACTACTGGTTGCTGTTATTCTGGCCATGTTTTGGACCATACTTTTTCTTGGATTTTTACTTTATTTTGTTCAGTTTGGTCCAATTATCACAGTTGGAGTTCTTGTACTTTTGATAATTTCATAATGTAACTGATGTCCTTTGAATATGTTTACAGAAGCAGGTATCATTCAGTCCATGAATGCACCCATATTCTTTGCATTCTTTGAGTCTGCAAACTAACTGTTTATTAGACCATTCTTTCTGACCCTTGTAGATGTAGTACCAGCTGTGTGAAGGAAATGTTTAATGAATTCTTGGTATGTATTTCTCTGCTATTTAAGTTACATTGAATTATTTGCTGTTACATCATGACTTTACACATTCTACATATAATTCCTGATTTTATTCTATAAAAACTACAAGGAAAATCCATCCAAGCTAGAATTTCCACTGTGTGATTCCTTAAACCTCTTGTATTAGAGGCACATAGGATGTATGCAAATGACCCTTAAGAACATCAGGTGTTTCAGCTATATGGCAATTCTGAATGCCCATAACTTTTTTATTTTTAAGTCATTTAATGAACAAATTCAGGCCAATAAAGCCAAACCCACTTGCTGTGGACATGCATGTTTTGGCCTTGTTATGGCCTCATCAGCATAGCAGGGTTTGTGGTCTGCACTCTTGTGGGAGGAGCTGGGAATTTCTGGTTAAAGGCTTATAGTGCCTGCATATTTGAACTGCTTCTTACTAAAATTGGTACACCTTGTTAGCTGTAGCATAGACTAGATCCAGGCCTGCTGAATCTAGCTTTGTTTGTATAACTTGAGCACTAATCCAGGCATTCTTTAAAGTATTCAATTGTATTTATTACTGCTTGATAGTAACTTGATTAAAGTGTATCATTCTAAGTCTTTTGGATTAAGCACTTGGGCTTCAGACCAGTTGTTTTACATTAGGAAGGTTTGTGGCCTGCACTGTGGTGACAGGACAGGTAGCTTACATCCTAGTAGGTTGGGAAATACTGATTGAGGGCTCAGTGTCTGTTATTCTAAAAGTGGATTAGTTCTGGTTTAAGCACTTGGGCTTCAGGCCAGTTATTTTACATTAAGAAGGTTCGTGGTCTGCACTATTGTGGGAGGAGAGGCTGGAATCTGCCTTCTGAGCTGGGAATTTCTGGTTAAAGGCTTATAGTGCCTGCATATTTGAACTGTTTCTTACTGAAATTGGTACACCTTGTTTGCTATAGCATAGACTAGATCCAGGCCTGCTGAATCTAGCTTTGTTTGTATGCTTGTTGTTTGTTTGCTTGTTATTTCCCTGAAATGCTAATTCCACCTAAAATGCAGCTTTTCAGTGCTTCTGTGGATCCCTAGTGATATCTGCATTGCTTACTGTACATATTTCCTTGTTTCACTTGAAAGAAAGTTACTGTTTGTCATTTTTGCATTTAAGTTACCTGTAACACATTGCATTTAAGTTACCTGGCACTTGCTCACTAAAGCAATTATATAAGTCAGCACTAAAAAAATAAAAGCACTACACCCTCACAAACTCCCATTGAGTACCTTGTTCCCCATTGGCCCTTTTTTTCAATTATAAAGGAATTCCCAATACTATTCTAGCATGTCCAAAGGTCAGTTGTCAATCTCCTCTCCGGTCCAGCTGGTGAATCTGGGGAATCTTGAGGCAATGTTACAACTGCCTCATGTACACAGACAACCCTCTCCCCCTCCCAACAAATTCCAACACATGTGAGAGATGCAACCATATACCTAAACTGGAGGCTAAGCTCTCTCAACTCAGTACTGGCATAACCAGTCAGGAGGAGAAGGAAACCACACTCACTACAATTCCAGTCTCACATAGACCTACCACGACAGCAAACCAAACACATAAACACACAAAAACATACTCGGAGGCTCTAAATAAAAATCTGCCTAAGCAGTAGAGACCTCCAAAGCAGACACCCAAGCAACCGCTACCCCAGAATAAAACACGTGCAACACATAGCTCACAAAGCCAGTGTGCCGAACTGTCACAACCCTTAAGGCTAAACAACACACCTGATACACTTGTAATAGGTGACTCTATCATCAGGCACACTGAAGTCCCGCTCACTAGGCTGAACAAGGAGAAGGTCACGGTGAGCTGCCTGTCAGGTGCTAGGATCCGCCACATAACAAAAGCACTCATGTCACTCCAAGGCAAGTACAAATATGACTCAGTCATTGTCCATGCTGGTGTGAATGACCTGAGACATACTTCCCTGGGCTACATGAAAAGAGACATAGAGGAGCTCTCTGACCATGTAGCCCAGGCCGGTATGACCCTGACCTTGAGTAGCATCTTACCCTCACCAAGAATGATGCCACAATACGAAGACAAGATGATCAATTTCAACAATTGACTTAAGTATTGGTGTCATTCAAAAAGGATCCAATGCCTGTCAGCCTGGGATGACATGCTCGACAAGCCACGATGCTTCGCTAGGGATGGCTTGCACCTGTCACCCCTGGGCTTTTTGATATTGGCAAAGGCTTTAGCTTCCCCCATAGTGCCTTTTTTAGGCAAGGCTCAAAAGACAAACCCACCTCCATAGGTATCACAAGGGATAAGAAACTAAGAGTAATGCTACTCAATGCCAGAAGTCTAAACCTCAAGATGCATGCACTCAAAACTCTCCTTAGCATGGAGAACATCGATATTTGTGCAGTAACAGAAACCTGGTTCAAGGCTCCCGAAAGCACCCCAGCACTACCAGGTTATACCTCATACCATGCTTTTCAGCCCCAAAACTTGGACCGAACCACAAAAGGAGGGGGGGTATCAATATTCGTCAAAGATACCCACACCTCCAGGTTGGTGGCACAGCACAAAGCATCAGAGACTATCCATGTGCAACTAACAGTGGGTAAAATGGCCTTCCAGTTTATAACCTGCTACAGACCACCCTCCCAAACCCAGGAACCCCACTCAGCCTTCCTGAGAACACTGGAAAATATGAAGGTCTCTCCAAACACCATTATATTGGGTGACTTCAACTACCCAAACATAGACTGGGAGCATTACTCTAGCTCCAACACCCTAGCCCAAAGGTTCCTAGAATTTATAAACTCAAATGCTATGGAACAACTTGTTACCACTCCCACAAGAGGGGAAAACATACTGGACCTGATCATCACCAACATGGGGACGCTATGCTCCAGACCACAAGTGTATCCCTCATTCGTAAGATCAGACCATAAACTAATCTCACTAGATATTCACATCCCAACCCCACCCCCTGCCAGAAAACCACAGTGAAAAACTTCTCTAAAGCAAATTTCACACTCCTCAAAACCAAGGTGGAACCCTTCAAAGCCCCCGAGCCTGTGGAAAATATGGCCCATACCACAGAATCCTTTATAAACGCATTCTATGAACACCTTCAGGAATGCATGGATCATGCAATCCCAAATAAAACCCAAGACCCAATCCTCCAAAGGCAGACGTCCTGTCTGGTGGACCCCAGCCATAAACAAACTATACAATAGAAGGAGGAAGCTACTACATGATAGAGCAAAATCCCAAAAAGGGAAGGCATCTCTGATCAGTATTAGCAAAAAACTAAGGGCACTCATAAAATCATCTAAGGCCAGCTTCGAGAGAAAAATTGCACAGGACACAAAGGATAATCACAAGGCTTTCTTTAGTTATGTTAGGAACCTGGGTGGGAATTCCCAGATATGCTCAGAATTAGTCCAAAATGGCAAAAAATACATCGAACCCACAGACATTGCCAACATCCTAGCTGACAGGTTCAGCGCAAACTTCCCAACAAAGGGCAAATATCTATCCCAGCAGAGTGCTTCCCCCCTGACATCTCAGATGCTCAGGTAAGAGCCGCCCTCTCCAAAGCAAAAAACACAGCATCAGTGGGTCCAGACAGTGTCCCAGGCTGCATCCTACATGAACTCCAAGAAGAGCTAAACCCAAACATAAAACTACTGTTCAATCTCAGCCTTACTACAGGATATGTACCCAAAGAGTGGCGTACAGCAACAGTGGTCCCTCTCCACAAAGGTGGTACCTCAACGGATCCTGGAAACTATTGTGCCATATGCCTGACTAGCTTGGTCTGCAAAGCTATGGAAAGGATCATCATGAACCTCATAAATAAAGATATTGGGGACCTACAGACACTGGATGCTACCCAGTTCAGCTTTGTTAAGGGCAGATCCTGCCTCTTAAACCTGGTTGATTTCTTTGAAACAGTCACCAAGGCCATTGACGAGGGGAAGGTGGTCCACACAGCCTACCTGGACCTCGCAAAAGCCTTCGATACAATACCCCACTCGGGCATTATAGATAAGCTCACCAGCTTAAATATAAACCCCTATGTCACTAGATGGGTTGCAAACTGGCTCAAGGACAGAACCCACATGGTTAGAATTGCTGGAGCCATGTCAAACTCCAAACCAGTTACAAGTGGCGTCTCACAAGGCTCAGTCCTGGGACCTCTCTTGTTTGGTATATATTTCTCGGAGGTACAGGCCAACACGGAAGGACTGTGGCTGTCCAAGTTCACAGATGACTGCAAACTGGGTGCTATAATCGACTCTCCAGCCGACACAAGCATCCTCCAAAAGGGCCTCATAGAAACAGACAACTGGTGCCAGAGCCATGGCCTCAAGCTAAATGCCAAAAAGTGTATAGTCATCCCCTTTGGCAAAAACAAAGTGCCCACAAATTACCACATAGGTGGTAATCCATTAAGTACAGAAGAAGTAATTAGGGACTTGGGGACCCAAGTTGATAGCAATCTCTCATTTGACAACCACATGGCCAAAGTGGTTAGAAAAACATTTTATATAGCCCACCTAATCATGAAGGGATTCACATCTAGATCAGGGGAGGTCATCGTGCCTCTTTACTCATTCCTCATCAGGCCCATAATTGAGTACAATGCCCCTTTTGGGATGTACCTTACCAGACACCTGCAGCAACTGGAAAGACCCTAAAAGTACTTCACCAAGAGGCTCAAAGGGCTCAAACAGATGCCATATGCTGCCCGGTTAAAGAAACTCCAGCTCTACTCAGTAGCATACCGCCTGCTCAGAGGCGGTCTGTGCCTGATGTATAAAGCCATGTCCAACCCAGAATTAATGGACATGCTGCACCTCAGAAAATCCAAATCCCATCGAGCCACGCGCTCGAGAGACTTGAACCTCAGCACTGAAATAAATAGGACATGCTGGAGGGATAGATTCATAACCCAGAGGCTCCCTTCACTCTGGAATAAAATCCCAGTCCAGCTTAGGCAGAGTCCCTCATTGACTCTCTTCAAGAGGAATCCTGATGAGTGGATGGGAGATCATAGGTTTACCCCGGGTATCACTTCTGTGTCACTGTTAGACAGAGGCACAGTATACTAACCTCGAAAAAGGGCATAGCAAAATTAATTTTAAACGGGTGGCGAAAGCCAAACACACTCTGGCTAGGCTTATAAATGCTCTAGGGCAGATAGCCTAGTATGAACCTATGAACCTATGAACAAGTGGACTGTTTGGCTAAGCATTAGAAACACAGGGCTGTTTTACCCAGCTGATGTCCATTACCCTTAAGGTTTCTGCAAAATATCCCAAATAATAAACCAAAACCATGAGTAGAAAGGTGACCCTTTTACTCATGGTTTTGATTTTATTCTATGGCAATTTATTTAATTAGTACAATATTTATAAACTGAGACAAGGAATTCCAAACTGCATATAACTGCATGCCTTCAAAAGGATGTTTTTGTAAAAAGAAAAAGTCTCCATTACATGTAAGGAAAGTGTTAGGGACCTAAAGGAAGTTAGGGTCTCTCCTCCAAACTGGTGAATTGATGGCCTGATTCCAAAACCCTTTGGTTTGGAGTAATGCACTCATCCAATGGTTTTACTCCATATCTGATTCCATAAGACAGGGCAACCCCTTTCGCCATTCAACATATGCTAATTAGGATTAGTGGAGTCCTAGACTAGACTTCATAATGGAATCGGGGTCCTCACACTGAACTAATTTGGCATTGTACATCTGCTAAGCTCACCAAGGTGTGTGGCTGAATCAGTTGTGAAGCCCTATAAAACAAATGGGCTTCCTGGAATGGTAGCAGCTCCATCTGTATGTGGAAGTGGGTACTGATGGCAGTACTGAGTGGGAAGCTAGAGTGCTTGCTCTACCTAGTGCCACATACAGGCAGGGCTGTAGTGCAGGTATCTGGAGTTAGCGGGCCTGGCTGGCATTGCTTTTTTTGTGTAGTAGTAGTAGGTAGTGAGAGCCATCTCATTTTACTGTGGTGATAAAAATAATTGCATTCCCTGATAGGCCAGTGACTTAGAAGTCCCTCTTCTTGCACTTGGTGAATGCAGGCATGACAGTCATGCTGGCCTTCATACCTGCCTTCACCAGAACTTCCTACAGATGGAGGTGTGGCACTGAATGGCCTCATGACCATGCAACTCCATCTAATGACAAGTGTTTTACAGGCAAGCTTCCTGCTTGAAATACTAGTTCCTTGATACAGATAGAGCTAATCTACCTGAGGAATCCTGCTGGAGTCGACCACACTGTTGAGTTCTCAGGCAGGTTCTGTACTACATCCAGGCAAGGTAATAAGGTTCATTAACAGAAATCCTTTGAACTCCATTATGTCTGGGTGTAGTGGGTCTTCAGTGAATTCAATACCTTGGTATGTCAAAGCATCAAATTGCATAGGTTGAATATTACCACTCAGAATTTTGAAGGTAGGATGGTGAATGTGCTCCTTAGCTAATCCAGTGTTTTACAATATGGATGTATAAGATCAGCTAGTGCATAGGCTTTTCATTATAACAATGCATAATAAAATGTTTATAAATGATTTATTTTAGATGCATGACTATGACACAATTCAGTCTCAGTGATGAGAAATAATCCAATATACTACCTTGAGTTGATTTTGCACTATTATTTATTTATTTTATTTGTTTATCAGGAAAGTCAGACTTGAAACAAAGCCCCTTTTCAGCAGGGGTCCAGGAAGGAGCACTCCAGATGCATGTCTTTGTAACATGGGAAGAAACCCACATGAGTGCAGGGAGAACATGCAGAATCCACACAGAAGGCACCCGAGCCAAGAATCAAAGAGGAGAACCTTTTGCTATGAAGTGACAATGCAACCACTGCCCCACTGCCTCATCCATCTAACATAATGCATTCAATTTCATTCAGATATAAAGGTATTAATGCACCTTCTAATTTTTTCACTGGCAAGTATTTAAGGTCCACTGTCACTTAACTCCTCACACATAATAGATTAGATATAGCCCAAGCTGAAGTCATGAGAGTATTGAAATCACCAAGGGCTGCTGCAATAGTGCAGTGGTTATCATTGTCATTTCACAGCAAGAGGTTCTCCAGTTTGATTCTCAAGTGGGGTGCCTTCTGTGTTGAGTCTGCATGTCCTCCCTGCAATCATGTGGGTTTCCTCTGGGTGCCCCAGTTTCCTCCCACATTCCAAAGACATAAGGGAGGTAGATTGGACACTCTAAATTGGCCATAGGTGTGAGTGAGTGGTACGGATAAACTACTGTGGCAGGGCTAGTCACTCAGTGGTGTAAAGCTTGACTTGAGATAATTGTCACTTTTGAAGTGACATCCTGACCCAACATACAAAATGTGAAAAAGGGGTTGAGGATGGATGGGCGAATGGATTGATTGAACTCACCAGTGGTATTCATTGGAAGATCTTCAGTACTAAAAGAAGATATATAATTTAATGTGGTAACTGCTCTATATTTGGACCATATTCAGTTACAAGTATAAAAATCATGCAGGACAGACTATAATATGGATCCTGTGATTCTTTAATTTGGTAATAACTGCAGAACTGTTGGAAAAAGGGATAGATTGCAGACAGGCAAGCGATAGCCATCCGAAGGGTTCTATCATGCTATTGCTGTATCTTCTTATAGGAGGTCCTGTCTCCCTTGGCCTTATTGAAGATATTCCTTCCTTCCTAGGTATAAGGCCTGTATTCATACTCCATGCTGTTGTAATTAACTTTCCCAGCTACTGTCACTCCTTAGGTGCCATGCCAGCACCTGTACATATTTGGGTACAGCTACATATCAGTACATGTTTGCAGACATGGCGCCTGATTTCTGTTGCTGACTAATGTCTATACTGTGGCAATGCCAGTGATATAACATGGATGCTATAGAATGACAGCACAAGTAAAACCTCAAAAGCAGGCTATCTGGTGCCACAGGGAGTACAACACAGACTGTAACATATGAATTGTAATCCATATAGGCCAGGAAGCATATACACTCGGTCCCTGGTACAGTCAATGTGCACTACACTGCCTATCCTGTGACTGTACACAGCTGCACACATCTGCAGCATGGCCCAGTACCCTGGCTGCTACCCTTACCCCCTTCCATGTGCCTACTGCTTTCCAGTGCAACATGCTCTATTCCTTCACAACCTCCCACCCCTCAACCCCATTCTGTGAGCTAGTCTCATGCCTTGTAGAACTTTGCTTAGCAATGTGTCCTTCCATTTGAGGCTAGCAGACAGCCATTGCCTTCATATTGTACATTTTCAGACCCCCAACATCTATCAGTTACTAGTCCATCCTACTTCAATGGCAACCCTAAACAATATGTGTCCCAGTGCTATATCTGAAGTCATGCAAGGTTATTGTACTCCTGTGGTCCATTATCAAATGTCCTGTCTGTAGTTGTTAGAAACCTATGAAGTCCCCTTTGCAATCTACAATGTAGTTTTTCCCATTGCACGCAGTATTGACATCTCCATGACAATCAAAGGGCAAACCAAGGAGGCGGTAAATACACAGTTAAAAGATAACTTGAGTTTAATGAGGTATAAGTGCTTTCACGTTGCTTCCACAATGCTTCTTCAGATACAATAAAATAACATCTCAAAATGCTTGTATTTAAGTCTCCATAAACCAATAAAAATACTAGGAGTAGTCGCATGACATATAAAACAATCACCTGACTCTTAGTTATACTAGTCACCTGACTTAAACTCCTTGCAAATTCCCAAATAACAGATTTTCTTGTGACAACTCCATGACAATGGCAACTTACAGCTTTTATTGTGCTAAAATCAGACCTGGTAATGCTGCAGTTATGTAATTGATGCGACTCAAAGCAAATATGGGTGGTGCAGTGGTTAACATTGTTGCCTCACAGCAAGAGATCCCCTGGTTAAATTCTTAGGTGTGATGCCTTCTGTGCAGAGTCTGTATGTCTGCCCTGCATTCACATAAGTTTATTCTGGGTACTCCGGTTTCCTCCCACATTTCAAAGACATGCATTTGGAGCATTTCTCCCCAGGCGTCTGCTGAAAATAGGCTCTGTCCTAGTCAGAATTTCCTGGTCAACAAATGTTAAATAAAAATAAATATTTAATGATTATACCCACACAACAATGTACTACTAGGCCTCCTCTGCAACATCATGCCCATACCTTCCTGTGAACAGATCAGAAGGTCACTCATAGTGAGTGCATATGTATAGCCACTTTCACAGCTGGCCAAGCTACAAAGTATCACAATGTACTTCAATAGGAGTGTGATGTGATGCTATATTGGGAGGCTGTGCTGCTGCCCACTAGCAGTATACTTCTCCTATGAGTGGCCTTGTAATTTCCCAGTAGTACTATGCTGGTACTGTGTGGCTGCACTTTTGCTTGGTTGCATGCCAAGCATTATTCATCTGGACACACTAGTGGACATTGGCATTGTGGTACTGTTGATGTTCACTACACTGTAAATGCTGTGCACTGATGCACCACATGTGGTATCCTGTGTATATGGCCATGTAGAGAAGTCATCCATTTTTTTCCTGAGTCAGACATGAAGAGTGGACATAACCTCTACATGCACTGAACCTGGAAGTGTTCCAACTTGTAGCAGCAAGGGAAGCACAATTTCCATATAACTTCTTAACAGAGATCATAACAGGCACCTGCTGGGCCACCTTATAAGGTGGAAACTTGGCATTGCCTGGACAGGGATCGGAATGATGCTACTGGCATCACTCACTCATTCTGGGGAGAAATGCCACCACAAATGCCTACTTTGTAGGTACCACTGGGACCTTTTCTATGAGTGGGAAGAAGTTAGGTAAGGAGAGTTACTTTTTGTATTTTGACCTGTCTTGCATTTTTCACTGTTACATACACCTTGTGTGTGTATATATATATATATATATATATATATATATATATATATATATATATATATATATAATGTATGGATCACCTTCAGTTGACCGAAACGCCGATTCGCCGACAAACGGAAGAGGAACGCGAAAGGACCGACAACGCAGTTGACCGACATGCTGGAATCCCGACAGCTGGAAGACCGACAAGGGGAATGTGTAAGCGCGACTTGGTAAGTATGCGATAGTGAGGGATTTCGGATTAGGGAGCGGACAGGTAAGTGTGCAATAGTGAGGGATGTAGGGTTAGGGTATGTGAAAGGTGAGTGTGCGGTAGTGTCGAAGTTAGGGTTTGGGTAATGTAAGTGTGTGTTAGTGACGGGTCTATGTTTTAGGGTGGGTTAAGTGAGTTAGGGTTAGGGTGCAGGTAGGGTAAGTGTGCGGTAGTGTCGGACCTTGGGGTTAGGGGTGGGTAAGTGAGTTAGGGTTAGGGTGCAGGTAGGGTAAGTGTGCGGTAGTGTCGGAACTTGGGGTTAGGGGTGGGTAAGTGAGTTAGGGTTAGGGTGCAGGTAGGGTAAGTGTGCGGTAGTGTCGGACCTTAGGGTTAGGGTTTGGGTTAGGGCTAGTGGATATGTCATGTAGTGTACTGTGTTGTTTACGTGTAGTGTGTCGGTGTAATGGTGTTCGGTGTTTTGCGTTGTCGGTATTTTTTGTTGTCGGTCTTTAGGTGTCAGTGATTTGTGTTTCGGCGTTTTGGCGTTTCGGTAAATAGAAAGTGATCCATATATATATATATATATATATATATATATATATATATATATTTATATATATATATATATATATAGTTATTACTTTGCCTCCCTGCACCATGTTACTCATACCAGCTGACTCTATTCATAAACCTGCCCCTAACCCTAATCCTACACATTAAGTTGCTAAAACCCCTTCCCTTAACAGAACCAGTACATAAGAGAAAAGAATTGAGAACATACACACAACAGCAACCATGCAAAACAGTAAATCTATCCCCTTACCTAACCCTTAGCTTAACCATATTCCATGGACACTCACAGATACACAACAACCAGTTTAACCTTTCCTTTTCAGCCAAACATTTATTTTTCAGCCAACTCCTACTTATAAATACTATAAAAATGAGGATGTTGTCATTTTACCACTCAGATAAAAGTTATTTTGTGCTGTCACTGTTTTCAACCATCAAAAACTTTTCATTCAAATGTGCTTTTGATAGTTTGAGTTGTAAATGATTTATCAGATAAAAATGCATGTCAATTTCTGTTTTATGACCAGACAGCAGGAGTCTAAATTTTGTCATAAGTTTTAAAAGTTTCACCTACACTACAGGTACAAGTCACAAGAAGTATGACAATGGGGTGTAAGCTGATCTTTACTGCAACTGATATCATATAATGATATCTAGTGAGATGACTGTCTATTTCAGTTCTATGTTCTTTTTTGTATTTGTCTTTAGTTTTTTGAAAATGTAATGATGGAAAGTCACTAAAAAATTATACAAAACTCTTGTATATGTCTGATAACCTGCACAATATAATAATAATAATAACTCATAGGTGGTTACTAGGCTTTCAGTTCAGGATGCACTTGAGAACCCTAGCCCATTACCCAAATGTCCCAATACACACTCTGGCTATGTGACTTGGGTCTAGTCACACAGTATGCAGAAGGAATCAAACCTGAACTATTACAAACAGCATGTTGCTAGCTCATAGCCTTAATCTTTTGTGCTGTCAGACTGTATTTTCTGATATATATAACTTGACAGTGATAGTAGTAATAGTATTATATTAACATGTTTTCTAAAGCTGACTTTTGTGTAAATGATAGCCATTATGATGACAATATAGTTTCCGTTTGCCTTTAACGTGGCCTAAATACTGCTTAGCTAGAGAAATAATGATTGCTAACAAGTAGCCATTCATTTAACCATATTATTGCATTTAGACCAAATCAGTACCTTACTCATCTGACAGCTAACAGTATTAGTTATTTAGGAGTCAGCAATATCTATTAACATGTAACTGCTGCGATCCAAATACCTTAACTCCAGGAACTTTATCGTAAGCTTGGGAAGCCGTATACTGTTTCTTTCATTTAGATCTGAAAGGACTAATGTTAAACATATGCTTTTCTGCTCCTTTGCACTCTGCTTTTTAATGATTTTTAGATATCTGTCCACTATGTACACATTACAATGAGACCCACAGATATTGTGGTGATGTGAAAGGAAAACCCCATCCAAAACCCTGGTGCTAGGCCTTTGCTTAAAGTGTGTGTGTGTGTGTGTGTGTGTGTGTGTGTGTGTGTGTGTGTGTGTGTGTATTCTTGTGCATGTGTGAAGGTGTGCATGTGCGTATATATATATATATATATATATATATATATATATATATATATATATATACATATCCATATATATAGATACACAGACATATGAATGAGTGCACATTGAATTATCAGAATGCAAAGGTATCAAAACTGAAATAATTAATGCCAATATTCTAAAATACAACACATTGAAAAACTCAAAAAATCTAAAAGACAGATGGTCACAAAAGGAAAGAAAGAGTTTTCTTTTGCAATCAAAATACAAAACCCCACCACACACTCAGATCAAATGTGTCTGAATAGTGGTCATGTTACAGAAAGGGTTTTTAAATGGTTCAGGGTTAGCAGATATTCATAAGGTGGACAGGGTGGTTCATGGTTATATATATGGTCCCTTATCACAAGTGTGTTACCCAGTAAAATACATATATAATAACCAAGAAACATTCAGGGATAACCTAACTTAACTGTATCACTTTTAGCTCTCTCTCGTACTACTACCACCTACACGTTTTTTTCTGTCATATTCCATACTAGTTAGCTCATGTTACACTCAGTTCCCATAATCCCTTATTACTGTTCTTTAATTTATTTATTAACTTCCAATGTTCACACAACTTTATCTGTATATTTACTTACTTCATGCCTAGCACCTTGGTTCAGCAATGCATTGACCTTAGTCTTACCGTATTTCTGCTTAGTTTCTTGCCATACTACGTGAAAATGTCCATATATGTATTGTATGATATTTCTATCCATTCTATATATTCCTTTATTGCATGTTATGTAAATACTTCAGAAGTATGTATACTTAAAATGTGATCTGTGTTTATCTTTGCTCTTACTATTTGTTTACTTAACCTTTTTTGTTTTTTTTTGGGGGGAGCTTTTCTCCTCGGGTCTCTGCTGAAAAGGGCTTCTAAGAACCCAGACAGACTAACCCGGTTAACAAATGTAAAAATAAATTAAAAAAAAAAACAAAACTATATATATATATATATATATATATATATATATATATATATATATATATATGTGTGTGTGTGTGTGTATTTAAAATATATGGGAACAGCTGGTTTTGTTAGGTAACACTTTAGATGCCATCAAGTTTTTGTTGTAGTTAATTGCATTGCATTTTACTGTGGTTGATGTTGAGAAGGTGGAATATGGCAAGATTTGATGCATTTCACTTGCTTTACTGATGTACGATCATGAAGTTAGTATATTTCAGTTCTTGGAGAGCAGTGACCCCACATAAAATTATTTTTTTATTTGCTTTGTTTATGTGTATAGGGTGAAGAACATTATGATTGCAAATATAAATGTTTTGGGTTTTTTTCTAATTTACAAAATGGCACAACATTTTCAGTTTCATTCTGGATCAGTGCTATTATACTCATCTATCTATCTATCTATCTATCTATCTATCTATCTATCTATCTATATTGTATCCCAAAAGATTCAACACCAAAATACCAAAGAACAAAAAGAAAAAAAGAAAAAAAAAAACAACCAAACCAAAAAGCTACTGATGTTTTTTTTTTTTGCACCCCCTGCTAATTATATATACCAACTCGGAGATTGCACAGCACTGGGATAAGGGCAAATCCCCACTTACAACATATCTAAAATCGTGTAACATCACAGAGCATTTTTGCAGGAGGTCAGTCTGCATCCCCATATATACCTCTCAAATGCTTTACTAAAGAATTTTATGTGAATCAAAAAATAATGAGGAGACAAAAGCCTAGAGCTGGAGATAATGTTTAAGTATTACTCTAATAAATTTAAATACTCAGTAGAACAATGGGCTTTGCAATAACATGCATTTTCTGAACATTAAGAAGTATGAATCTCTATTGTATGGCACTATTAGCTGACTTTAATGCCTAATGAGTCACCAGAGAAAATGAACATTTTATGAAAGAAGGACAAAACAAGGAGGCAAAATCAGGGACGTTCTGCAAAATGAATGTAACCTTGCAAGAATCAAAACTGTAGCCCACTTAATGTAAACAGAAACACAAAATCACACATGAAAACATGCACACACACACACATGCACACACACACACACACACACACACACACACACGCATACACACACACACACACACACACACGCACACACACACACACACACACACACACACACACACGCAATCTCAGGACTGGGCAATATGCCTCTTCCCTTTTTTAGAATTAGTATATATAATTAACAGCGGGATGGGGGCACTGTTTAGCAATTTTTTTTTGGTATTGTTTTGTTTGTATGCTCCAAGCGTATTCTCCATGCTTGTGTAGTGCTATGATGATGTTTGCTTGTTGACCTTTTGCTGTCAGCTTTATTGATATCTATTTTTGTGTGTTTTGATGCAGGTAAGTATTACTTATGTGTGTGTGTGTGTGTGTGTGTGTGTGTGTGTGTGTGTGTGTGTGTGTGTGTGTGTGTGTGTGTGTATGTTTATATAGGTAGACACATATTTCCATTTTTATATTTATTTATTTATTTATGTGCTCGCAGAACAGGGTATAGTACTAAATCAAACATACTATTTTCAGGCTCAGTCAACGGTTTACAGCCAGATAAACAAGAATGTGGTGTTACGCTATAATTTACTTTGAGAAAACTGTAACAGAATCATAGCTTCAAAATCATACGTAGGCTTATTTTAGTACAAGGGTGACAATAGGTTGCTGAACTTCTTACACAGTGGGAGTATATTGATTAGTACAGGCATTTATTCTGTATTGTACTACACGGTTTCTGGATGTAATGGTGAGAAGGGAACATATTGATGTAGTGTGGTTGGGAGAGTAAGGGTGCTGAAAGTTGAAAGTTTTAGGGGACTAACTTATTATGATTAGAAAGTGGAGGAGGAAGGAGGCAGAAATGCATGCCTTAACTTTCAAGATTTTCAAAGAATGTTCAGATTTTTGACTCGTGTTCAATCCTTCATCATAAAATGTGTAGTTTTCTGGTAAAACACTAAGGATTGTTATTAAGTATTGACAAATATTTGAGTTTCAGACTTCCTATCCTTCAGAAAATGCATGTTAATACAAAGTCTCTCATTCTATCCATTTTCTAAGTTTATAAGATCAATATTTAAAATATATCCCTATTTTTAGTCCTCCTCCATTATTTGAGGGTCTGTCCAGTATTCATGCACTATGAGTTTGAATGGTATGCAGAAAGAGGAGATGTAAAAATCAGAGATTTGTGAGGGGAGGATGCAGTAAATTTGTTAGTGCTGTATTTGTTGTCTGTAGTAGCCTAGGTATAATGGGAGGAAGGCCAAAGGTGGATGTGGGATGGTGGTACTGTGACTGTGTATCTGGAGGTAGGAGATGAGGTGTAGTGTGTGTGTGTGTGTGTGTGTGTGTGTGTGTGTGTGTGTGTGTGTGTGTGTGTGTGTGTGTGTGTGTGTGTGTGTGTTTGGCTATGTGTATGATGTTATAGAATGCAAATATGTGTCTTGTCTCTAACTTGCTGTAATGTGTGGCTTTTCTAATGGCTCAATATCTTAATATGGGGAAGTAATGAGAGCTGGTGTACCTCAAAAAGTGGTAGCAGTATGCATACAGGGAGTTTTGTTGAATTGTGGTGTGCAACAGAACCAAGTGATGACACTCTTTCTAAAGAAATTGGATTAGTAGGAAGTGTTTCACTATTTAACCATATTCAAGCTAAGTGAGGAGGACTTCATTCCCTATTGCTGTCTAGTTGTTGGAGAGCTGAAGTGTGAAATTATCCTGGACCAGATAAGTAATTTATTAACTTTGGTTTTTAATAACTTTAATAAAATACTGAAAGCTAAGATAAAAGTATATCCAGATTACAAGGTATATTTAATATGGGGATTTTCCAGCAGCTGGTTTTGGTTATGGGATATGCATAAAGAGATGAAGAACTTGGAGACTTTTTGAGTAGTTTCAGAAAGTATTGTTTTTGTTTTTTCAGTGCTGAGTATTAGGTTATATCTGGCTAACCTGCTACTTAAGCAGATCATATCGATTTCAAGCTGTTGTTTTATAAGAGTGGATGTGAGGCCTTATCTGTATTTGACAGTGTCATCAGCATACAGCAGAGATGGGAGCGGATGGGTTTCATGAGGAAGGTTGTTTAATATTGAGCTTTAAGAAACTTGTTTGGAGTTGTGAGGTAGAGGAGAGACTGAAGATCCAATTTCTACCTTGAAGTGACTGCAAGGCATAAAATCCTTAAATTTGAGGGCCACATTGGGACTGCAATTGGCAGTGAGTTTAGTAGGAAAAAGTAATCAACAGAGTCATAGGCTTTTCTTAGGTCAATAAGGATTTCACCAATCAGTATATATATATATAAATATATATATATATATATATATATATATATATATATATATATATATATATATATATATACATACAGAGTGAAGGATGAGAAGTACAGACAACAGAAAAATGTTAGTGTGTGCATTTCATTCCTATTACACTTTCATAGCAGAATGTAATCTCAAGTGTCCTTTAGTATGTATCTATTAGTTTGCTTCCTGTCTAATGTTAGCAAATACTTACAGGGTTAGAAAAGTATAAGATTTGTTCTGAGTAGGATGTTCTATCACACACTCCAGAACTCATGCCTAATATGCAATGTATTAAACAAGCAGTCAGGAGATCTTAGCAAACCTAATGCTGTAGTGTTCATTTTCAATTGGTCAGTGGCAGTTTCATAATTTTTACAATAATGTTGCTTTTAATGAAAAACGGTATAAAGAAAGATAATTGCTGTAGTTTGAGGAGACAAGTTCTTATTTTCTTACTGGCCCACATATGTGTCTTTCTGTGCAGTAAAGGAGATTATTATTCTCTGTTGAATTATTTTGTAGGAAAGTTATTTGGTACCTTAACATCCGGGTGCCATCGTATTCAGAATTCTGAGCCATTTTTGTGCTGCTGCATTAGAATTTGCCACTGGGCCCTAAAGAGAGAATTGTTTCTGTCAGGCAAGTTTCTGGTGTAACAATTCACAATTTTAAAATCTCAGCAGAGTTTAAAGTCTTTACAGTTAAGCTTTACTTAAACTTTCGTCGCTAGTTTTAATTGCATATGAGAGAGTAAATTTTATGACTGAATGAAATTGGATATCAGTGTGATCACTTATACTAACATGCTTTAGTTATAATTGTGTGCTAGAGGGGTTTTAATCAATATGTATACAAGGTCAGAGTATCCTTGTCACAGGGACTGTGTTTCCCTGGTAAAAGGACTGAACAGCCTTCTCATAAGTGAGAATGGGCTCTAATCAAAATGTAAAGAAAAAAGAACAGATGATTCCTTGACTGGGAATGTGACTGACCCTAATTATAGTCACAGATCTATAACTTTGGTATAAGCATGGGTTTTTATAAAGGGTGCCAGTACAAATGGTTTTAATAGCCAGAGTATGGGACTCCAGGCAGGTGCGTGTTTAATAAGTATGGGAGAGACATACACAATAATTTAATAACATGGTCTGAGCTCATGAAAAAATGACAGCACATTATAGTTACCAGAAAAAGGTACTTCAAATAAGAACATTTCATAAAATCTAAAAAAGTAAACTGAAACAGAGGGCTAACAAGGTACCAGCCTCTTGCTGGTCAGCCTTAAATGACTGGCAACAAGAATCTAAAAATAAGGAAAAAAGAATCTGTAGTTAGAAGCTTAAAACAGAACACAGCTAGGTTAAAATCACAGTTGCAGGCACCTAACAGACCACTTAACACTTATATAAATACGCAGAAGAAAAGTCCCACTAGAGGGGTATGTATCCCTTAAGATAGTTAATGAAGTTATCACTCACACAGCCAGAATCATTGGATGATGACTGGCCTCCATTACCTTTTTCACCTCTCCACCTTATGATCCAACCAAGCCTCATGAAACTGATAGTTCTCCCTCTCCCTACGAGCAAGGAGATGTGAGTTTGGCAGAGGCAACTTTGTCAGATACATCCCAGTTTACTTCCAGTCTCCCCTCTGGATTGTGTTATAATACTAGACTTCGTCAACATTGCCAAACTGTATTACCCTCAGACCAAATATTAATGAGTGTTGCAAATAAAGAAAAACAATTGTATCGCAAACACAAATACAGGGGGAAAGTTAAAAAGATTTCCTAACAAAAACTGGCTAGGAAAAACTAACACTTTTAGCAAAATTAAGCACATTATTACTCAATTTCTGATCTTTATTGATAGGGAGGAATATCAGTGGATATTCCCTGTAAGTCAACCTGCAAGAGAACAAACAGATTCTGACTCTTCTGTTGACCCTGATATACCTGCCACACAGATGCACCTTTTCTGAGAAGTACCAAACCCCACAGCAGCTAGAAATAGCAAGACTGAACTTCCTATAAGAGTGGTATGGTCATGGACTACAGTGGATTTTCCAGCCATTGTCGATTGTCTCCCTCCCATTTAAAAACATTTAGCAAAATATGCTAAAGTCTTAGAAAGACATGTACAATTGCAAAACCCTACCCCACTGAAGACTTGAGAGCCTTCACACCTTCCAATATTTTGAGGAATGTATGGAAAAAAAAAAAACTAACTTAGGTGATAATATTCCAAAACATACAGATGATGGATTTCTAGCTGCTAGAAATATCCTCTTGAAACCATTACTACAGTGTGCCCCCTTGCCAGAACTGAGCAAGCATAAAAGCTATTGTACAAAGAGAGAATGAGTCTTCTTCTCTTCTTTCAGCTTTTCCTGGTTAGGGGTCACCACAGCAAATTGACACATATTCTCAATGCATTATAGATGCATTTGAAACCTTTTCTGGACACCCAGAGCCTACAGAACATGCAGTAGACAGCAGAATATCAAACACTTTGGTAGAGGGCTTGCTTCCACCAATGCGAGAAAAGGTTTGTTTAAAGTGACCAGGCTTAGACATCCATGAAATTGTATATCAGTCAGAGGATGAAGCAGATGATATAATTAGGGAAGAAAAGGAACAAAAAAAAATTAGTAAATATTCAACTGCAACAGTTCAATAAGGACTTCTGAAGGCAAGGATGGAGGATTTCTGAAGGCAGGGATGGACAAGAAGAAATCATGAGGAAAGAGGCAGATTTCAATTCTTTCAGCATTATCCATGAGAGTGTTATCCAAATTATTATCCCCAGATTCATCTCTGGCACCTCGGGGTGCTCAATGTCTATTAGCTGGACAGTAGGCAACTTTGCCAAACACTCATGTACCACAGCAACCTGAAAGAAATCCTTCTGTATGTAACACTACTTGGTAGCCACCAGCAAGATAGCAAATCATTAGGACAGCCATGGGCAGTATCTAGTTATTTCCCTTGGTCAAGACATTCCTTTTGTTGATGGTACAGTGCAAAATACATTGGTCCCATTTCTTGTAAAAACAGGTGCTACAAGATCTGTGATTACATCCATGGCCGGCCTTAGGCATAGGCGAACTAGGTGACCGCCTAGGGCGCTGTACAGGCCGGCTTTGAAAAGGGCACAATTTTTATTTATCTATTTATTTTAGTTAGCATAACTTTTGATCTCTTCTCGGCACCCTGTTCAAGGGCACCTGAACCATTGGGATAGGGGGAAGGCGAGTGCCCTCCCACTTACAGCTGCAGATGGGCCAGGAGGCTTTAACATCACAGCATGCGTGATACAAGATGCTTCTCCTTTATGTGTGCATCATGACACTAACGTGGATTTAAATATGTTCTGAAGTTCCGCGCGGAATTTAAGCCAGCAGTTATTTTAAGTGATGAGTTAAGTCCATGTGTTTGCTTGTGGCCATTTGGTTTAGAAAGGTAAGTGTGTGTTTGTGTGTAACTTAAATCATTTGTTTGTGTATGAGAGAGAATTTGTGTGTGTGTGTAATTTAAATCGTTTGTTTGTGTATGAGAGAGAAAGCGTGTGTGTAACTTAAATTGTTTGTTTGTGTATGAGAGAGAAAGCGTGTGTGTAATTTAAATCATTAGTTTGTGTATGAGAGAGAAAGCGTGTGTGTAATTGATCGTTCGTGTATGAGAGAGAGTGTGTGTAATTTAAATCATTTGTTTGTGTATGAGAGAGAGTGTGTGTGTGAGTGTGTGTATGAAAAATGGTTTCCTGCTGAATTTGCCCAGACCAGCATCTTGAATGCCGGCTGTTACTACAAAAAGTAGAATTTTTAAACTTGCATTCACTGTGAAGTGTCACCACTTTAGAAACTGTTGTAACAAGCTTCTTTCCCCTTCAGTACCATCTTACATCTGTGGTAGGAGAGCAAAGCCTTGGAACTTCCAATTTGTTGGGTAAATGAACAGACCTTAAATCCCTGAGGTGTAACACAGTTTGTACTCCAATCATACGTCTCAACTGTTCAGATTTTTTTTCCAGTTATTTTTGTCTAATTGTGATTTTCTGGTAAGTCATTAATTGGTGTCATTAAATAAGAAACATTTGAGTTTTAGACTTTATTTATTTCAGCAAGTACATGTTAATGCAAAATCTGTTAGCATATGAACTTTCTAAGTTTAAAAGAGCAGCATTTTAAAATTGTTGCTATGTTTGGGCCGTTTTCCTCTCATTATTTTTGACTTTCTCCAGCTTTCTTGTGCTTACAGGTTGAGAGAGGTATGATACTAATTTGTGATCGATATTGTGTACAAGTGGAATTAAGCATACAAGATGCTTTATAATGCATAATGTTGGGCATGCCGAAAATATCCCTGAGGTCAGTGTTTTATCATAACGGTTTATGGTTTTATCAGGTGTAGTCACTTTTGTTACCTTTTCTTTTGAATCTTGAATTAGATTTTTGTCAGTCTTCCAGCCGTCTGCTTGCTTAACAAATGGCATTGCTTGCATATAACTTTTACTGTAACTGTAAAAAGGGGTGATGCATGTTATTTCAGTGGTGTTTTTAGTACCTTACTGTTTAGATTGCTTAATCATTAGTTTATTTTTTTGAAAGTAAAAGTCATTATAGCCATTTGATCATTTACAGTAGTGTGCAAATGTAGACATACTAAAAATAAATATGTTTTGGAACTGCAATGCATAACCAATTACTTTCTGAAAACGTGCTAGATTTATTGCATTAGTACCAAAACAAGAGGTAAAATCTCAGGACCAGTGAAAGAGGTAAATGAATTCAGACAAAAAACAAATCACTTTTGCCAACAGCAGTTCACCATATATACTTATTAATAAAGATTTATTGCATTTTGTAAAGTATGCTGTAGGGCAGTGTTTGGTGTGCAGGCTAGAGTGACAGTATAGAAATGGGTTAGTATTTCATCCGAACTGCAACACTTGCACAGCTTTTTCTGAAATCATCATCTGTAGGATTAATACATTACAGCGTACTACATTATTTTATTATGTGTCATTGTTTGTGATGTGCTGTGCTATAACGCTGCAGTGCAACACCATACAGACTAAACGATCTACATTACTGAAGCCAGTGTTAAGAGAGAATTTTGTTATTCATGCAAGAGAATGGTTTTGACTATGCTTTGAGCCCTACTTTTTATTTGGATGCACCAATTAAAAAGTACCGTAACTTGGCCAGTCTGTCAGTATGTGCATTTTTTTCTGTAATGACTTGTTTGTGCCTGGTTGGCACGTGCTTTTAAGAAGCCCCAGGTGATTTTCAACCATTTGACATGACTTGACATGTCATGACAGTACTTTTGAGTAGCCTTTTATAGGGTCATAGATTAGTACTAAGCTAACTGCCTTTGTGAGCCATTTTAAGCCTAGCCAATTATCCCTTGTAAGACTCAAACCCTGCACCTTGTGTTTGTAAGGCAAACACCATAACCATGAGGCCACATTCCCATCCCCTCTTTACGGTTAAAATGTTGTGAAATGGGCAGGTTTGTCATTACTGGGTCATGCATTTTGTTTTATTGCTTAGTGGAAAAATGTTCAAAACTACAATGTTAAGAAACACACTAACAAGTGGTGCTTTATTATGCAAGGAATGTAATTTAATACAATCAGGAAGGTGAATCAAAGAACACATACATGTATGCATGGCTCTAAAAATGTGTGCAAGGAGGCCATTTTGAAAACAGCCCAAAGGTAAACTTAAGCCTCCACTGGCCAGATGCGTTTTTTATGAATGTGGATTTTCATGCCGTTTCAATGGCAGAGAACTCTATTGCTCATGCTAAGCCTGTTTTCACTGTGAGACTGTATTGTTTAGCAAATGCCTATCTGTGTTTGTAATATTCAAGCTTAAGCTACTGTACATATGGAGGAGGGAGGTTGCTATTCTACTTTCACTGAGCTGTAAGGTTCTCTTGCCTACCCCAAAGTAAATTAAAATGTTTAGATTAATTTAAGCAACTCTTTGGAATAAGGCATGTGAGCTTCAATTTTCTGAGGACGTGACTTTTATACTAAAATATATGTGAAGTGGCAACTGATAAAGCAGGTTTATTAAAGGAAAATTCCATTGTCCTTCACTTTCAGTTTAACTGCATCACAAGGTATCTTTTCTTCATATGCATTTAAATAAAGGAAATGGCTGGAGTGGCTTTTCTGGGGAGTGACCGACCTGTGGGTGTGGCTTATAGGGGTGTCTCATGAGCTAGGTATGGGTGGGGCTTAAGGGACACCGGAGTACTACTTCGCCTAGGGCACCAGTTGAGCTAAGGCCGGCCCTGATTACATCAGCAAACACCGACACCTCTCTAAACACATGGTTCAAGATGTGGGTGTGTCCTGAGTTTCTATAGACTGTCCAGAAACTAAACCAGTCCCTATTCATATTGGTCGGGTAAAAGAACAGCATGCTTTTATTGTAGGAAATTCAGCACCTTTATAAGTTCATAGGAGATTACTAGGCTAATGACTTAAGGGCCCATACAAGCCTGGCCATTATTACCCAGTTTTACCCAATATATGGCCCGTAGGAGCAAGGAGATGGCATGGATTTGTGCCTGTGCATTGAGTATCTTACAGACTGCCCCTGTCTCTAAGGGGCATAGCCACTATGCAGGTGTGAATTTGTGATTCCCCATCCATACATCTAAATTGCATTTGAAGAGGTCCAGGGAAGGACCCTGCTTAATGTGAATAGGAAGCCTGTTCCAAAGAAGGGGCAATTTCTGAGGCACATATCTCTCCAGCATGTTTTGATTGAGTGGCTGACTAAGTTTAGATGCCTAGATCAGGTGATGCTCACGCTATTTGACTTGTGGATGTGTAGCAGCTCCATCAAGGCTGTTTTTGCATGTGCCTTGTAGATCATGCATAGGTCACCCCTCTATAGTTAGCAAGAGACAGAGTAAAGGAATATGACTTTTAGTCTATCCAAATAGTTCATGTTGTTTACACCCTGTATTTTCTTTGTGAGAAACCTCTGAGATCACTCCATCTGCTCTGAGTGCCTAGTCAAACACATGGCAGATGGCCCACTATACTCGATTATTGGTCTAATAAGGTCTGTGCACAGTGGGACTATAATTTCCTTGGTTCTGGATGCCATACATTTACATATAAGTTGTGCCACATAAAAGGATTTCCTCACCACTGTTGACACATGGCAGTCAAAGTTCAGGCTACTATCTATCTGCTTGCCTATATCTCTCACCTTTGAGTCTACTCTAAGGGGTGTGCTATTGATGTTGTAATTTTCAGGAGTATTTGACATCCCAAAGGGTATGAAAATGTATTTTTTGCATTTAGTTTTAGGCCATGGTTTTAGCACCCATTTGTCTGATCTAGAACCTCCTGAAGGATATCTACATCATTGGAGGATTCAATGATTGCCCCAGCTTGCAGTCATCAGCAAACTTTGTCATTCAGAGGCCTTCCACATTTGCCTTCACTTCAGAGAAGTATATTCTAAACAGGAGTGGTCCCAGTACTGAGCCCTGTGGCACACCACTAGTACCTGGCCTCTTGCTGGATCTGGATTCACACACTTTAATCATGTATACTATCCATGAGCCAGTTGTCTATCCATCTGGTGACATACTGATTTATGACTAGTTTTGCGAGTTTATTTATAATACCTGAGTGGGGAATTGTGTAAAATGCCTTGGCCAGGTCAAAGTAGTGGTATGTACTGTTTTACCCTCATCCATAGCCTTAGTGACTTTTTCAAAGCAATCTACCAGTTTCAGTAGGCACGACTTGCCCTTGGCAAACCCGAATTGGGTCGGGTCCAGTGTTTGGAGTTCTCCTATGTCATTATTTATCAGGTCCATGATTATTCTTTCCATAGCCATACATATGAGACTAGTTAAACTTATGGGTCTGTAATTGCTTGGGTCAGTAGATGGTCCCATTTTCTGCAGAGGGATGACTGCTGTTGTCCTCCACTCTACTGGGACAAAGCCAGTACAGAGGCTGTGGTTAAGTAGAGATACTAATGGACTTAATACATCCTGATTTAAACTTTTTAAGAGGCACCCTGGTATATTGTCAGGCCCCAATGAAGCCATGTTTTTAGTTTTAGAGAGAACAGTGGCAACCTGTTTCTTGGTGATAATTTGTGGTGGAGATGTAAAGGATATTATTTGGGGAAGAATTAGGAGTGATGAGGAGGTGAAATATGAGCTGAATTTGTCCACCAGCAGATTTGCTGCGCTTTCTGGCTGAGTATAGGTGGTGCCATCTACAACTAATTCAGGACATTGTTGACGGTTGCCCTTAAGATTGCTGACATAACTGAAAAATGCCTTATGATAATATTTAGCTGTGGAGGCTATTTTTACCCCAAATACTTGACTAGTACCCTGATTTGCTTGTTTAGACTAATGAGAGACATATTTCTTGGTTGTGAACATTCCCTCTTACTTCTCAACAGGATTTCTTTCTTTCTTTTGTTGTACAACCTTTTAATACTAGGGGTCCACCAGGGTGGCTTGTTTTTGTAGTTTGACCTGGGTTTATTTCAGTCTGACACTGCTGTTTTTATTCAATTGTTTATATGGTCATATGGGGCTTTTGTGTATGCCTCTACATACGTTTCTGTGTTTTCTAGACTTGGGGGAACTTGGAAACTGGTTATGCCATCCCTTAATAGGAAGTAACTTAGCTTAGAGAAGTTCTTAACGTTTTTTTGGTTAGGTGGGTATACTAGTTTTACATTTATTTCAAGGGATACTCCTTTGTGATCTGATCTTACTAATGAGGACATAACATAGTGGGGGGTACTACACTCTCCCATATTTCTGAGTACCAGATCTAGGATATTTGCTCCCTAGTGGGAATGCAGACTAGCTGCTCCAGGGCATTTGAATTTACAAAGTCAAGAAATCTTTGTCCTGCATGTTAGTGGCCACATATGCCTCTCAATTAATGGAGGGGTTGTTAAAATTACCCGAGTATGGTATTGGGCTGGATGGTGAGTGATTCTAGTAACTTCAGGTATGATGTATGGGTTTCTTGGTTCATAGTTGGGGATCTGTAGCTAGCTAGCAAGAATAAGGTAACAGATTTTTCCCATGGTTAGTTGGACATGGAGTAGCTCACGCACGTCTATTGTCTGACCAGCCTTGAGGTGTGCTTATCTTTTATGTAGATAGATACACCTCCACTCTTAGCTCTTTCATGTTCAGTAGGTGGTTGAAATGTCTGAAATGTCTGGAGTGCTTTCTGTGGCTTTGAACCATGTTTCAGCAACTGCACAGCTGTCAGCATTCTTCAGGTTGTGCAGATCTTCCAAGGAGTGCAGTTTCTTGTTGTGGCTCCTAGCATTGAGCATGAACACCTTTAGCTTGTCCTGGGTAGCTTTTGTTACACTGAAAGGTTTATCTCTTTGGCAATGCCTAAAAAAGGTACTAAATGGGGTGGATAATCCTTTGGACAATATACGAAAGCCTAGACGTGACAGATGAACACCCTGGCCAAGCAGCATGGTCTATCAACCATGTCCTCCCAGGCTGATAAGTATCATTATCCCAACTTGCAGTCCTTGTAATTCTATTTACCAGTTAAGAGACTGGGAACAAGTATATATAGGTTTGTACAAGATTTACACACAGCAAATGCTGTAATAAAACCAACATTTCCAGTTGATTCTGACCTGGCATCAGATGTCACCACCTTTTTAGCAACAGGTATTTCATCTGCCTTTTTTTCTATCCCTTTATATCCAGATTTCTAAATATGCAGAAGTGGTAAGACCTTTGTTAAAACTGTTAAAGAAAGCTCCCCCTGAACCTTTACCCTGTCAGAATTATTACAAACTGATCTTTTGTACATTTAAAAATTCTGTTTTAAATCGTCCTGCACTTGAGTTACCGGATTATTTTATATGTTTTTCTGTTTTGCAGTGAAACAACTAAAGTAGAATTAGGACTGTTAGCACAAAGTAGAAATTATGGTTTTAGACCTGTTGTTTATTTCTGTACACATCTTGATCCAGGAACACCGTAATTCCTCCTAGAATAGATTTGAAAGATGTTCCTTTGCAGAGTCAAGATCTCATCATTCCCTTATATGGCTCCTGTGTTCAAAGAGATGGTGATGAACTCATAGCAGCCTTTTCTGTTTGCATGCAAGATAACTTTTTATTAACTGGACAATTAAATGGAAATGTATCTGCTTAAGTAGCTGAAATAGTAGCTATAACTGAAGCATGTAAAATTGGAAAAGATCAGTCAGTAACCATCAGTACGAAATCCTGCTATGTTTACAGTGTTGTACATGATTCGGGTGCACTTTGAAAAGAAAGTGGTTATTTAACATCAGTAGGGACAGTTATTAAAAATGCTGGTTTTGTTAATGAACTGTCAAGATTCTTTATTATTACCAAGAGAGATAGCTGTATGAAATGCACCCTACATAAAACAGATGAGTCGTTTTTTACCAAAAATAACATTTTTGCTGGTTCAGTGCAAGACAGGCTGCATTGTCTTATGCAGTTTAGGTAATATTTTGCAGCAACTGAACGGCAATAACATTTTTTCTTTACATGAATTGCTGTCTTTTCAAAATTGACAGAAGACTCTGAGAGAAGGAAGTAGATAAATAATGGTTGTAGTCACTCTCTGGACCTTTTGTGGTGCCATCCAGACTAGTAGCTTCATTACTTTTCTTAATTGGTTAATACCTATCATTTGCTTTATCATTTGGGAAAAAGCATTAATAAAACAGATTTCCACTGATTTAGTATGCACCTCATCTCTCATAAGGAGCTCAATGTTTTGTAAATACTTGTGCAATTTGCTTAGAACATAATGTGTATAAATGAGTACCTGCACCTGTTCAATCGTTAAAAAAGCCTTGGGGACCTTTTAGTTCCCTTTAGTGGGATGTTAGTGAGCTTCCTCAAGTGCAGTAATTTTTATATGTATTAACTGTAGTTAATATCTTTTCTTGATGGGTAGAAACATATCCATGTGTGAAGAATGATGCATACACAGTAAGGAAAACATTAGTAAATGAACCTATACTGAGATTTGGTTTTCTCTGTAGAATCCAGTCAGACCAAGCATCCCTTTTTACTACTCAAGTAATACAGCAGCTTTGTAGAGCACTAAATGTCAAACTGAACTTCCACTGTCCCTATAGACTTTAGGCTTCTGGGATAGCAGAGAGAGTTAATTAAACTATATAGGTTCGATTAGCTAAATTGTGTAAAGAAACTAGTCTTAAGTGGCCAGAAATATTGCCTTTACATTTATTTAGTATTAGAAATACAGTAAGTTCCATAGAAAATTGTCTCCTCATGAAATTCTCATCTGCAGACCCATGAGAACGTCTATAACCCCCTCCCTAAGAACTTACCATTGAAACATATTAATAAGACCATGCTTTCCTATTATAAATTCCTGTGTTCTTTTTTGCAGAAATATAATATTGTCATTTTGCATGCAGCCCACCAACCAAAAAAGTCAGACCACCATGACCTGTATCCATGTGACTATGTCTATGTTAAAGTGCATTCTGGAAGAAACTCACTTAGCCCCTCATAGAAAAGACCATATACATGGTTTTGCGGGTTTATATCATGTTATTGAAAGATGAAAATAACGAACACTATTTCATCAAACCTAAAATATCTAAACCGCATAATATCGAACATTCAGAACAGCAAATTTGTTTTCCTTGGGAAAAAAATTGCTATTCCGAAACACATACACACAACACAAGCACACCTAACAAACATCAATACACACACATACATTTATAATCCTACAACTAACCCTACACTAAACTATACATACACTACTATCTATCCACTTACCTTAAGCCAAACCCTAACCCTAAGGTCTGTCACTATCGCACACTCACCTAACCCGCGCCCTAACCCTAACTCACTTAACCTGCCCCTAAACCTAATTCACCTAACCCGCGCCCTAACCCTAACTCATCTAACCCGTGCCCTAATCCTAACAACCACACAATTGCACACTTACCTGAACCTGACCCATAAATCTCCACGACAGTGCTGAAAATAGCGAAGCCACAGAACTGGTCAACGGATTCTTTACCTAGGAAAGAATTTGGTGTTCTGCAGCTTCGCTATTTTTAGCGTTCGATTAAAACGGGTCGATATTAGAACATTCGAAGTTTTAAAACTTCAATGTTCTGATATAGACCCGGTTTTGCTCACAGCTACTATTGCCATCCATTGTGAGGGACTACCCACCTGGATCCATGTGTTGCATGTCAAAAAGATCCTCTCTTGTGATGAATATAACAGCAAAATCACTGGCATCAGACCACATGAACCAGCAAAATCTATCACCAGAAAAATCAGGCAACAAATCCGAGACATCATTCCATCCAGAAGTGACAGCCCCTGACATTTTGAAATCTAAGCCAAATCAAGAACTACTTGTGAACTGTTTGTCATTCAACCAGATCCCACACTTGCCATCCACCTCACATCCAGAACTGAATGCATTTAAGTTGCCTTTGTTGCCTAACTGGAAAGTTAAACATCATGACTCTGATACTTCATCCTGGTCTGATTTGACTTCCAGTGATTCCTCTTCCAGTCAAACATTTCTCTTGATTTGCACTCCAATACTACTAATTCATTCTGCCTTTTTGATACTGATTTGGCCATTAGTTTATCCAGGCAATATTCTATTTCAAAATCATCTGCTATTAACTTCCGTGATTGATAACTTTTTGGTGATGAGTTTTGTCTGCAGGATGCGCAGCCTACCCAACATCCTTCTTTACAATTTCTTCATAATCCTCTCCAATCCCAACATGTTTGTTTTTCCTTGGGACAAACATCACAACAATTACTGTGATCTGTATCATCATTTTGTTTCACCTGCTTTTGCCACCTGGATCCATAAGTGCACCATTCTCTCTGAACTGTGAGTACTGAATCATTTCCTTATAGACATACATGCTTTGCTAAAAACAGACAGGTGTTTGGTTAGAACTGAAGCAAGAGCACCTGAATAACATCCTCACTTTAATACTTTTTCTACTGCCTTGCTTACTTAAGCAATGTTACAATTGCTGTGTTTGTGCACATATTCCTACATATGATGGGGAGTACTCCATTAATTCATATACCAGTAACTGATTCTTAACTTCATACTGCATTTTGCCTTTTTTTTTTTTTTTTTTGCTAAAAAGTGGAAGAATAAACATGTTTCTACCTACTTTCCTGTATTGCAGCTTCAACTAGCAACGACTGCTAAAGGATATAATTGGTATTGTAAAATTGGAACACTTTTTTCAGAATTAATACTTGCAATTTTACTTGGAACATGTATTGTGAGGCTGGAGGGTAGGGCATAGAAGCATTACATGAGTATTATTACATTTGTGAAAATCAGGTTATCCCTGGTTACCAACAAACTGATCTGGTTGTTGTTACACTGGTCATGCTATTCCAGTTTTTTGGCATACAGGTGCTTTACCAGAAAGAAAGATCATAATACTTGTTGCAAAATAGACACTAAGGACATTCTTAACCCAGCTGGTGAAATAGAGGACTCATGAGCATATCACAATACTGTACAACAAACTGTTTTTTAAAGAAGTTGCTCACATGGATTTTGGTGATGGGGTCATTTTCTGGGGAGGCATTGTACTTGCTTATAGGGAAGTGAAATCAACCTGGAAACTTAGGAAATTATCTAAGCTGCTGTAAATATTAAGTAGTTCCACTTCTGAGTCTATTAATTTGATAACCCAAGAACTGACTGCAATGCTCAGTGTGGTGTTACAGAACTGTATAGCACCAGAGTTTGCTCTCGCTTCTAAGGAAGGTATACACACTCATCCAAACACAGTGCTGCTCTTTTGTTAATGATAATTCTGTTGACATCCATAGTCACCTAGAAATAGTTCAAAAAGTTGTTGAATATTCCCATTCCAAAGAAGCTGATAGTTCCCAAAGGGCATGGTGACCCAACCTGTTCTCTAGATAGGGAAGACAGATTTTATTTTTTTTAGGCTTATAGCCATTATAATGTTATGTCTACTTCTCTTTATACTTAAAGCATGCATTTTAAAAGTATTAGTATCTAGAAAGGATGTTAATTTGAATTTGACTGAAACTGTCCCACTGACCATTATTAATAAAAATCATAACATACTGGAAGATGAAAATAAAGTGTTGCAAAATTTTAGTAATATATGTGTGATAATCTTGGGAGAATGTGAAAATATACATAGCACTGAATGTATTACTGATGATTTCTTAAAGTATTCAGATTGCATTCTTGTTCCATCAGGATGTAAGCATATTTTCATTGCAAATAAGAAGCAACTGTTTAAAGACTGTACATGTGAGGGACAGAATGAAACAGCACATGAAAAATGTCTGATAGCAAGTGAAAAAAATGACTGTTCACATGAAAACCTGCAGTCATTGTCCAGTCATGAACAAGAATTATGATTTGGGTGATGATTTACAGCATCAGATGGGGACTGTGAAGAGTGAGCACAGACAAGGCAAAAATGGTAGTGCGTGCATTTCATTTCTAGTATGCTTTCATAGCAGAATTAAATCTTGACTGAGTATGTAGCTGTTTATGTGCTTCCTGTCTAATGTTAGCAAGTGCTGACAGGATTAGAAAAGTATAAGATTTGTTCAGAGTAGAATGTTCTAGCATGGAATTTGGAACGCATGTCTAACATGAAATGTCATAAACAAGCAGTCACAAAATCTTAGCAAAATTAACGCTGTAGTGTTCATTTCTAATTGGTCAGTGTCAGTTATTCAATTGTTACAATAATATTTCTTTTAATGAATAAGGGTATTAAGAATGTTGATTTATGTAGACCAGGGAGACAGGGTCTTAATTTCCTAGTCTCCCACATACAGGTTTTCTGTGCAGTATAGGAGAGTGTTGCTCTCCTGTGAAAGTTATTACACCGGACATGCTGACATGCTGACATATATGTGTGTATATATATATATATATATATATATATATATATATATATATATATAGATATATATAGATATATATATATATATATATATATGGGTTCAATACAGAATTCCGAAATACTGAAATCCCGAATTTCAGTATTTCAAAATTCTATATCCCGAAATCTGAAAATCCCGAAACCCCATAACCACGTAATTTCAAACCCACGAACCTACACTACAAATACACCATACACATAAACACAATATCCCCCCACAATCAAGCATACAATCCTACATTACAGACAAGCAGGGGGGCAAGCCCCCCTGCACCCCCAATGTGGGGGGCTGCACCCCCCCTACTTATATATACTAACTAGGAGATCACACGATCACAAACACAAAGGTAACTCACAGCCACACATTTCATAACCCCTTGCACACACACACACACATCACAGCAAAAACACACACTAACATACATTAAAGCCCCTAACCAACGCACTCATACATACATACTTACCTGAACTTGCACCTATCCATTCACACGCTGCAACACCAGAAGCTCCGAACTGCAGAAGTTTGAATTTCGCGCTTTTAGCGTTTCGCGATTTCAGGCTTTCAGGATATAGAATTTCAAAATACTGAAATTCGGGATTTCAGTGTTTCGGGAGTCTATAGTGAACCCATATAGATATATATATATATATATATATATCGATAGATATACACCAAGAGTGAGGTTGAGGCTATAAAAGGCACAATAACCTTTGAATTTAATTTAACCTGAGCTGCACTTTAGCAGTACAAAGCAATCTGCCTGAGTGACCTAATGGAATGTAGGATTTTAACCATGAAAAACTGAGAATCATTTTGTTTTTTATTGGATTGGTTTATTTTTTTGGGTATTTGGAAAATAAACCCTCTGGATTCCTGACTACTACTGTCTGAATACCTGGCTGCAGAACCCACAGAGAAAGGCTCCACTATTAAATAAGCAAAATTTCAATGTTTTGAGCGTCACTTTATCGACAACTAAATGTCGAATACTCCAAATCCTGAATAAACGGAACAGCAATTTTTTTCCTAGGGAAAAAAAATCGCTGGTCCGCAAAAGCCCAAAAACAAAATAAAGTGACGGGTGTCACCCCCCCCGACATCCCCCAATGTGGGGTGCTGTGTCCCCCACACCCCTCCTACTTAAATATACCAAATCTGAGATTGTACCACACTGGAGGAAATGGCAAAGTTCCAAAAACGACCCAGTGATTTTTTTTCACTAGGAAAAAAATCCACTGATCTGTTTATTCTGGATTTGGTCTTTCTGACATTTAGCTGTCGACAAAATGACATTCGAAACATTGAACATTTGCTTAAACAATAGGGAACTCAGAGAATGTTGTGACTACATATATCGTGGATTTATTTTTAAGTTTGGTAGGTGGACTGTTAATCTCAGAGGTTAGCACATTAACCTTCTCTCTAAATATCTGTGTGTGTGTGTGTGTGTGTGTGTATGTGTGTGTGTGTGTGTGTATAAATATAAATATATATATATACATATATATATATATATATATATATATGTGTGTGTGTGTGTGTGTGTGTGTGTGTGTGTGTGCAGTGAGATCATATTCTGATTTCAAGCACTCCTACTGTGTACAAAGAGAGCATTTGAGAAGGACAAGCCCTGTAGCCTCTTAATCCTGCTGTTTTCCCCTCCCTCAAAAAAAAAAAAAAAAAAATATATATATATATATATATATATATATATATATATATATATATATATATATTTAGCTGCTCTTACTGTAACTGTCTTAGTTGCTGTTCTGCGTGCTGTATCTGTTCAGTTGTTCTTACTCTGCACTTATTACTGCTTGTTAGTAGCCTTCTAATTTAATGCCTTCTGCACTTGTTTCTTAGTCATTTGTTAATTTAATTGCATTCAATTAAGCTGTATTTGCCATAATATTGATACACTTGTGCTAGCCTGCACTGCATTTGAATTGTATTTACTGCTGTTTTAGCTGCTTTTCTTTAAAAAAAAAAAAATCCTGGCTTGTTTCCTGCCTTTCCTGTAACTTATCTAGTCCAGATACAGACTTGCTGTATCCAGGACTGTTTGTAAGCTCCTGAGCCCCCCAAGCCTTTCTTTGTTGGAGGGAAGCCTTCTAGCTTATCAGTGGGAGAGGTAAGCACTAGGTAGCCTATCTACCACAGGAGAAGAGGTTTCTGGCCCACAAATGATAGTTTATTAGCCGTTTGGGAAGCTCTTCCATCTCTTTCAACCTTTTGATTCAAAAGCCTGTGTTTGTGCTTGTTTCCTGCCTTTCCTGTTACTAGTCTAGTCCAGGTACAGATTTGCTGTATCCAGGACTCTTTGTAAGCTTCTGAGCCCCCCAAGCCTTTCTGTGTTGGAGGGAACCCTTCTAGCTTATCAGTGGGAGTGGTAAGCATCAGGTAGCCTATCTACCATGGGAAGACTGTTTTTTTGTAGTTTATTGGCCATTTAGGCAGTTTTCCATCTCTTTCAACTTTCTGGTTTAAAAGCCGCACTTGTGCTTGTTTCCCACCTTTCCTGTTACTAACCTAGTCCAGATACAGAGTTGCTGTATCCAGGACTGTTGGTAAGCTTCTGAGCCCTGCAAGCCTTTCTTTGTTGGAGGGAAGCCTTCTAGCTTATCAGTGGGAGTGGTAAGCACTGGATAGCCTATCCACCACAAGAGGAGTGGTTCTGGCACAGAAATTGTAGTTTATTGGCTGTTTGGGCAGTTTTTTCTATCTCTCTCAACTTTCTGGTTTTAAAGCCCATGTTTGCGCTTGATCCCCACCTTTCTCGTAACTAGTCTAGTCCAGGTACAGATTTGCTGTATCCAGGACTGTTTGTAAGCTTCTGAGCCCCCCAAGCCTTTGTGTTGGAATGCACCCTTCTAGCTTATCAGTGGGAGTGATAAGTACTAGGTAGCCTGTCTACCACAAGAGGAGTGGATTGTGGCCCAGGAATTGTAGTTTATTGATCATTCGGGAAGTTGTCCATCTCTTTCAACTTTCTGGTTTAAAAGACCACATCTGCACTTCTTTCCCATCTTTCCTGTAACTAACCTACTGGAAAGCACTAGAAAGCCTTAAACTGATAATGCCTGCTAGCTTAAAAGTGAGACTTTGGAGTGACTGAGTATCAGTTTTCTGTATTTTCTTGCTGTACTTAACTGTTTTCTGCCTAAACGCTGATTTTCCAGCACTTATTGTGATTTAAAAGCTTGCTTTTTTCACATATTGTACTTCTTTGACTGCACTTTTAAAAAAGTTGTTTTTTGTTTAAAAAAATTGTTTAACTGTTGTAGGCTACACACTAAAGTGTGATAGCCTTTTCTGAATGCTTGTAGACATTTAAAGCTGTTTTAATGTACTTTTTACTGTTTTTGCCATATCTTTTAAAAAAAAAAAAAATTCTTGTTTCCCGCCTTTCTAAGCTAGTATAGTCCAGTTTTCAGGCTGGTGCTGAATTCAGGGCTGTGTTACAAGTTTCTGAGTTGCCCACACCTTACTTGGATAGAGGGAAGTTTTTCTGTTCAGCTGTGAGAGAGGGGAACTTTGAGCAGCCATCTGTCCCTGGAGGAGTGGTTCCAGCCCAGAAGTTAATAGTTTAAAAACCACGTTTGTACGGTTTTGTGCGCTGGGCAGCACCGGTTAGCTAGGGTTAAATTATTCCCGACTCCACTAAGTCTCCTCTTCAGTTTTTCAATTGAAACTAGTCTAACTCTCAACCTAAGCACTCAAAAAGCATCCTACAGTCCAGCACTTGCTCAGACCTAATAGCAAGCACTAATATACCCTGACACTTGACTGCCCAGCAGGGCAAGGCTCTTTATCTACCCCTCACCAACCAAGTGACTAAGCAGCTCACCCTACTATTCAGACATGACCAAAGGGCAACTTTAGGTGTACTCTCCAGTCCAGCTGGTGAATCTGGGAATCCTGAGGCAATGTTACAACTGCCTCATGTACACAGACAGCCCTCTCCTCCTACCACAAAACACTAACATATGCGAGAGATGCAATTATACAACAAAACTGGAGGCTAAGGTCTCTCCACCCAAGACTGGAACAGACAGTCATGGGGAGAAGGTTAACACCTGCACCACACCTCCAGCCTCTGACAGTCCTACTAAACCAGCACTGCAAAAAATACACATAAATGCATGAAATCATACTCGGAGGCTCTAAATAAATCCTGCAAAAGCATCAGAGAGCTCCAAAGCAAACACCCATAAAACCTGCACCTCCCATCACAAACCAGACAACATGTAAAACACAAAATCAATGTGCCACACAATCACAGCCCTTAAGGCAAAATAACATACCTAACCCACTAGTAATAGGTGACTCAATAGTCAGGCACACTAACGCCCCAGTCACTAGGCCGGACAAGGAGAAGGTTACTGTTAGCTGCCTGTCGGGAGCCAGAATCCGCCACATAACACAAGCACTCAGGTCACTCCAGAACAAGTACAAATATGACTCTGTCATTGTTCATGTTGGTGGGAATGACCTGAGATGTACCTCCCTGAACTACATGAAAAGAGACATGGAAGAGCTCTCTAATCATGTAGCCCAGGTGGGTATGACGTTAACCCTGAGTAGCATCCCGCCCTCACCAAGAATGCTACCTCAGTATAAAGAAAAAATGATCAATTTCAACAATTGGCTAAGCTTCTGGTGTCATTCAAAGGGGATCCAGTGTCTGTCAGCCTGGGATGACATGCACGACAAGTCGCGTTGCTTCACAAGAGATGGCTTGCACCTGTCACCTCTTGGCTTTCAAATACTGGCCAAGGCTCTTGCTGCCCCCATAGTGCCTTTTTTAGGCAAGGCTCAAAATTCAAACCCACCTCAGTAAACAGCACAATTAAAAAAATGAGGGTTATGCTACTCAACGCCAGGAGTTTAAATCTCAAAATGCATGCGCTCAAAGCACTCCTAAGTATGCAGAACGTCGACATCTGTGCAGTAACTGAAACCTGGTTCAAGGCTCCAGAAAGCACTCCAGCACTACTGGACTACAACTCATACCACACATTTCGGCCACAGAACACGGACCAAAACACAAAAGGAGGGAGTGTATCCATATTCATCAAGGATACCCACACCTCCAGGTTAGTGGCGCAGCATAATACCTCTGAGTTCATCCATGTGCAACTAACATTGGGCAAATCTGCAATGCAAATTGTGGCTTGCTACAGATTACCTTCCATGACCCAGGACTACCACTCCACCTTTCTGGAGACACTGGAAAACATGAAGGTCCTACCGAACACTTTGATATTGGGAGATTTCAATTACCCTACCATTAACTGGGAAAACTACTTGAGTACAAACTCCCAGGCTCAGCGCTTCCTAGAATTTATCAACTCAAATGCCCTGGATCAGCTGGTAAACCCCCCTACCAGAGGCCACAACATATTGGTTCTAGTCATCACCAACATGTGTGACAGGTGCTCTGTACAGGAGGTCAACCCGTCACTGGTTAGATCAGACCATAAACTAATCACCCTTGATGGATAAAGAAATTCCCCAAGAACATAAATTACCTCCACAGATCAAAGTAGAAAGCAAAAAGTCTTAAGAAAATATCTCCAGGAGGCAGGCTATAGTATATCCAACTCACTTCAATTTCAGTTCTCAGTTCCAACTTCAAAAATACATCAGCAAAGGTAAAGGCAAGGATAACTCCACTTCAGTAAAACCAGCACTGCTTTATTCAGACAACACAAGCGCTTTCACTACTGCTTCTTCAGGTGTTTGAAAATAGTAACACTCCCACCTGCTTAAGTACTCTGCTAAATCACATGACCAATTCATCTTAAAGGTAAACCACCTTTAAAATTCATTAAACACAGTAAATTAATCTAAAAACTGCATATAATTCATCAACAATATATTCATAAAAATAAATACACTTAATGTATGCACATAAAACATTTACATAAAATACATAAAAAATATGTGTATATATATATGTATATATATATAAATAAAAATGCATAAAAATAAACTGATGTATGCATAAAAAATACATAAATATATAAAAATGTAAAAATGTATATCAAAAAATATTTTTGATGCAGAAATATACATATTTGATGTGTTCCTCTACCTGCGTAACCTCCTTTTCTTTAAAGTTGGTTTTATTGGAATATTCTCATTCAAACCATGCCCACAGGTAGCCCTCAGCATAATGATCCACCTTGCTTCCAATTCTTCCGTTCTCTCTCTCTAGCATCACTATACCTATCACTCTCCAAAACTTTAGAAATGACCATGAAACGAAAACTATGACTTATGCCTTTGTCCAATATATGTTTGGACAAGGCATTAATCCTTGACCCTTTGCTAATATGGTACATGTGCTTCCTTATCCTCTCTTTCAGCATCCTATCTGTCTTACCCACATAAAAACTGTGGCATAGGGAGCACATAGCAAGGTATATTACGTGTTTAGTGTGACATGTGGCATTAACCCTAACATCATAATCTCTCTTGGTGTCTGGATGTATGAAAGTGACACCTTCCTTAACATACCTGCATTGATTGCAGCTACCACATGGTACAGTCCCATATATGTTCTCTTTGGTCAAATCATGTTTAGATACACAAAGTCTCCTCTTCAAATTTTTCTTGTTCTTAAAAGTGAATTGAGGTACTTCACCCACTATATCCTTTACAAGTGGATCCGTCATAAGTATATTCCAATGGTCATTGAATATATTAGTGTACTTCCTAACATCCCTAGTATAAGGAATACACATACCCAACTTAGTACTATTCTTATATATTCTCCTTTTCTCTTGTTCTCTATGAGAAAAGTACGGTCTGGCCCTGCTATCTCTTAACTGCTTGACTTCTTGCTTACATCCTTCTATCATCTTTTCTTCATAGCCTCTTCGCCTCAATTCATCACTAGTAATGTGGATTTGCTGCTCAAAATCACTCTCTTTAACATTTAATCCGGAGGCTCTAAAAAATTGATTTTGTGTCACATTAGTAAAAACATACCTAGGATGCATACTATCCCTATTGAGTAAACTACTAACATAACATTCCTTCCTATGTAGCTTAGTGGAAATAACACCTCTTTCATCCTTCTCTATAAAACATCTAAAAACTAAGACTTGATCTGGAGTAGTCTAATGTAAAATTCAAAAATGTGGTGGTATTATTTATGTATTCAACAAAAGCTTTCAATTCAAGTTCGGTACCTCCCCACAAAATAAAAAGATCATCTACAAACCTTCTGTACAAGATGATCAAATCTTTGTAAGGACTGTCAAACACATAATCTAATTCCCAAGCTAACATTACTCCATTCGCATAGCTATTAGAACAGGAACTGCCCATAGCTACACCATTTTTCTGGTGGTACACTTCACCTTCAAACATAAAAACATTATTTCTTAATACAATATTCATAAGGTCTTGTATCAAAGCTATTTCTTCTCCGCCATATAAACTGCTAGAACATAATAATTTGCTCAATAATTCAACACCTATAGAATTAGGAATGACAGTAAATAAAGAAACTACATCTAGTGTGACCAGAAATGCTTCATCCAACCTCATTCCATTACCTGTGCAATCATACAAATCATGTAAAATTGTTCAGTATCACATAATACAGTTCGATATTTCTCAAATAAAGGTTTTAACCTAGCATCCAAATATATTGATATAGGTTCCGTGCACCACCCCCTGAGACGATTGGTCTCATAGGAGGCCTAACCATACTTTTGTGTAGCTTGGGCAGTCCCTGTATCTGGGGTATCACATATTTCTCAATCAGAAAATACTTTACTAAATCACTACTTAAAAAAACATATTCACCCAACAATTTAATGTCATTGCTAATAGAGTTCACCATATCCTTCACACACTGTAAGGTAATTGACTGATAAAAACTTTCATCTGATAACATTTCATACATCAATTCATTATATCCATCTGTATCAAATACCACAATCCGACCACCTTTATCAGCTGGCCGTATAATTAAATCAATATTATTCTCCAAATCATGTAAAGCAGAAAACTCTTCTTTACTAAGATTGTATTTTTTATGAACATTATCATTTCTTTGCGCAGTATTATATACCTTATAGATGTCTGCCACGCAAATTTGTTCAAAGGCATTGATTACTGGTGAAAGTTTAGGAACATAACAACTAGGCTTTACAAACTTACAATAACCTACATTCTCTGTCTGTTTGTACATACATTTTAACATTATATTCCTAGTAAACATCTTGACATCTAATATCAAGTCCACGATATTCATATCAGTAGAAGGAATGAACGTTAGTCCTTTATTTAAAACATTATACTCAAATTCTGTTAGATCATGACTAGATAAATTAGTTACTAATGTCTTACTTGTTGCTGAAATGCCTTCTCTATAGGCCATTGACTGTCCAAACTGTCTTCGCTCTTCCTTTTGTACCTCGTGGTACTTCTTCCCCTGTTCTGAAGATTCCCCTTCTTTGACCCTGTTCTCGTAGAAGAACTGTCTCTTATTGGCAAGGGAAAATTCAAGTGATAAGAAAAGGACCCATTCAACTTCTTCGATGGCTGTATGGTAGCTTCATTCAAAATATCCGTGTTGCTACCCAGTAAAACATTGTTGTTATCTCCATTAGGCTCATGATAGACTTCAGCGACTGTGACTATAGTTTTCTTTCTTGCACCCAAGTCACCTTGCCCATCCGCTGCACTCGACAAACAAGTTGGTGTTTTGACGACTTGCTGGTCTCCATTCACCACTGCAACATCACTATCTCCTCCCTGCATAGGACTGACTCTCTCACCACGTTGATAAATGACGTCATCTCGTTGTTCCTCCCCTCTAGCTTGTCGTGCAACATTATTGGTTGTAATGTCACGTGGCCACGAGAAGATGTGACCTGATTGAAAGTCCCGGCGATCTCTACATAGTTTGTTCATTTTAATTTGTAGTAATTTCCGTTTATACGAGGAAATATGCTCAGTGGTTTCATTCAATAATTTATGAAAAACCTCACTATTATATTTAGTTGTCAGCTGATGATGTTTAACTTCTATAACGCTGACAAGTTCTTTTTCTTTCCTTGCTGCTGCTGCCATTAATAATTTAAGATAGCAAATGCTGGTAGAAATGTTCAATTTCTGCCACTCAGTTAGCAGTATATTGTCAATGCCAACTTGCGCTGGCATTTTTAGTATCCTCAGTCCACGAGGAATCACATTTTCTTTTACGTACACTTCTAGATGAAATCTCTCATACTGTGTGCGAGCTAGTTTGGATAAATCTCTCTCCAAGTCTAATAACTCTGTTCTTAATGTTAGAAGGTCAAAATCAGCAGTATTATCAGCATAGGCAGCATCTTCATGAAAAACAACCCCTCCCTGCATGAGGGGATTGTCTCTCATAACAACTCTATTAATGAATGATTCAGTGTTCAAGCTTTTACTACAGTCCCCAGACATATGTGTCCCATGGGGGCCTAACCACAGGTACATAGTCGAGTTCAATCTCTTCATTACTATTAGCCATAATCTAAATGCTCAAGGGGAGGCAAGCAAACAGTCAATGGATAAAGAAATTCCCCAAGAACATAAATTACCTCCACAGATCAAAGTAGAAAGCAAAAAGTCTTAAGACTAGACTTAAGAAATGTAAAAATGTATATCAAAAAATATTTTTGATGCTTTTGTTGAATACATAAATAATACCACCACATTTTTGAATTTTACATTAGACTACTCCAGATCAAGTCTTAGTTTTTTAGATGTTTTTATAGAGAAGGATGAAAGAGGTGTTATTTCCACTAAGCTACATAGGAAGGAATGTTATGTTAGTAGTTTACTCAATAGGGATAGTATGCATCCTAGGTATGTTTTTACTAATGTGACACAAAATCAGTTTTTTAGAGCCTCCAGATTAAATGTTAAAGAAAGTGATTTTGAGCAGCAAATCCACATTACTAGTGATGAATTGAGGCGAAGAGGCTATGAAGAAAAGATGATAGAAGGATGTAAGCAAGAAGTCAAGCAGTTAAGAGATAGCAGGGCCAGACCGTACTTTTCTCATAGAGAACAAGAGAAAAGGAGAATATATAAGAATAGTACTAAGTTGGGTATGTGTATTCCTTATACTAGGGATGTTAGGAAATACACTAATATATTCAATGACCATTGGAATATACTTATGACGGATCCACTTGTAAAGGATATAGTGGGTGAAGTACCTCAATTCACTTTTAAGAACAAGAAAAATTTGAAGAGGAGACTTTGTGTATCTAAACATGATTTGACCAAAGAGAACATATATGGGACTGTACCATGTGGTAGCTGCAATCAATGCAGGTATGTTAAGGAAGGTGTCACTTTCATACATCCAGACACCAAGAGAGATTATGATGTTAGGGTTAATGCCACGTCACACTAAACACATAATATACCTTGCTATGTGCTCCCTATGCCACAGTTTTTATGTGGGTAAGACTGATAGGATGCTGAAAGAGAGGATAAGGGAGCACATGTACCATATTAGCAAAGGGTCAAGGATTAATGCCTTGTCCAAACATATATTGGACAAAGGCATAAGTCATAGTTTTCGTTTCATGGTCATTTCTAAAGTTTTGGAGAGTGATAGGTATAGTGATGCTAGAGAGAACGGAAGAATTGGAAGCAAGGTGGATCATTATGCTGAGGGCTACCTGTGGGCATGGTTTGAATGAGAATATTCCAATAAAACCAACTTTAAAGAAAAGGAGGTTACGCAGGTAGAGGAACACATCAAATATGTATATTTCTGTGCATCAAAAATATTTTTTGATATACATTTTTACATTTTTATATATTTATGTATTTTTTATGCATACATCAGTTTATTTTTCTTTTTATGCATTTTTATTTATATATATATATATATATATATATATATTTTTTTTATGTATTTTATGCAAATGTTTTATGTGCATACATTAAGTGTATTTATTTTTATGAATATATTGTTGATGAATTATATGCAGTTTTTAGATTAATTTACAGTGTTTAATGAATTTTAAAGGTGGTTTACCTTTAAGATGAATTGGTCATGTGATTTAGCAGAGTACTTAAGCAGGTGGGAGTGTTACTATTTTCAAACACCTGAAGAAGCAGTAGTGAAAGCGCTTGTGTTGTTGGAATAAAGCAGTGCTGGTTTTACTGAAGTGGAGTTATCCTTGCCTTTGCCTTTGCTGATGTATTTTTGAAGTTGGAACTTAGAACTGAAATTGAAATGAGTTGGATATACTATAGCCTGCCTCCTGGAGATATTTTCTTAAGACTTATTACCCTTGATGTCCACACCCCACCACCACCCCCAACCAAGGAAACCACAGTGAAAAACTTTTCTAAAGCAAACTTCACCTTACTTGAGGCAGAGGTGGTAAATTTCACAGCCCCCACGCTAAAGGATAACACTGCCCAAGATGCAGAATCCTTTACAATTGCACTCAATGAGCACTTACAAGGATGCATGGATCATGCTATCCCTAGCAAAATCAAGACTCACTCCCCTAAGAGAAGGAAACCAGTCTGGTGGACCCCTGCCATAAACAGGTTATACAACAAAAGGAGGAAACTAGTTCAGAAAAAAAGCAAATCCCAAGAAGGAAAGACATCCCTAATCAGTATCAGTAAGAAACTAAGGTCCCTCATAAAATCATCCAAGGCTAACTTCGAAAGAAAAATAGCCAAGGATTTGAAAGATAACCACAAAGCATTCTTTAGCTATGTCAAGAATCTAAGTGGCAACTTGCAGATATGCTCTGAGATAGTGTAAAATAGCACAAAATATACTGAACCTACTGATATTGCCAACATACTGGCAAATAGATTCAGTGCAAACTTCACCTCCCTCTCACCTTTAAAAGGACCCACAACAATACCGGAAAAGTGTAGTGTCCCAGAAATCACTGAAGCACAGGTGAAAACAGCCCTTTTAAAAGCCAAAAACACATCATCAATGGTGCCAGATGGTGTCCCAGGCTGCGTCTTGCATGAACTACAGAACGAACTAACCCCCCACCTAAACACACTGTTCAACCTCAGCCTCTCCACAGGCTACATGCCCATAGAGTGGCACACAGTAATGGTTATTCTGCTCCACAAAGGAGAGGCCACAACTGACCCTGGTAACTATCACCCCATAAGCCTGACTAGCCTGGTCTGCAAGGCTATGGAGCGCATCATCATGGAACTCATTAACAAAGACATTGGGCACCTCCAAACACTTGATCCGATCCAGTTCTGCTTTGTTAAGGGCAGATCATGCCTACTAAACCTGGTTGACTTCTTCGAGACAGTCACCAAGGCCATAGACGAGGGAAAGGTGGTTCACACAGCCTACCTTGACCTCGCCAAGACTTTGACACCATTCCTCACTCGAGTATTATAGAAAAACTCACCAGCCTGAGCATAAACCCCTACGTCACAAGATGGGTTGCCAACTGGCTTACAGACAGAACTCACACGGTAAGAATAGCAGGCTCCAGGACCGACTCTAAAACCAGTCACAAGTGGTGTCACACAAGGCTCGGTTCTGAGACACCTACTGTTCGGCATATATTTCTCAGATTTACAGGCAAACACGGGAGGACTATGGCTAACCAAGTTCACTGATGACTGCAAATTGGGAGCCATAATTGACTCTCTGGCTGACATGGACATTCTTCAAAAAGGCCTTACTGAGACAGACACCTGGTGTCAAAGTCATGGCCTCAAGCTAAATGCCAAAAAATGCATAGTCATCCTGTCTAGGAAAAACAAAACACCCACGAATTACCACATAGGTGGCAGCCCTTTTAATACAGAAGAGGTAATAAGATATCTGGGGAACCAGGTAGATAGTAATCTCCCCTCTGACAATCATATTGCCAAAGTAGTTAGGAAATCCTTCTATGTGGCCCATCTAATTACTAAGGGGTTTGCATCTAGAAATAAAGAGGTTATAGTACCCTTCTACTCGTCACTCATCAGACCTATCATAGAGTACAATGCCCCATTTGGGATGTACCTCACAAGACACTTCCAACAGCTGGAAAGACCACAAAAGCACCTCACCAAGAGGATTACTGGCCTCAAACATATGTCCTATGCAGCCCGACTGAAAAAACTCCGGCTGTACTCAGTGGCATATTGCTTACTCAGAGGTGATCTCTGCCTGACTTACAAAGCCATGTCCAACTCAGAATTGATGGACATACTCCACCTAAAGAAATCCAAGTCACTGGGAGCCACGCGCTCTAGTGAGCTAAACCTCGCCACAACAATAAATAGAACATGCTGGAGGGATAGATTCCTGTCACAGAGACTCCCCATGCTTTGGAACAAAATTTCTAACTACATTAGGCAGAGCCCCTCACTAACACTCTTCAAGAGAAGCCTTGACGAGTGGATGGGTAACAGAAAATACACCCCTGGGATCACTTCATTGGCTCTGCTTGACAGAGGCTCAGTTAATTAATCAATGGGGTGACGAAAGCCGACACACTCTGACTAGGCTTATAAATGCCCTCGGGCAGATAGCCTAGTACCTACCTATGAACCTATATAATATATATATATATACATATATATATATATATATATATATATATATATATATATATATATATATATTATATATATATATAGAGAGAGAGAGAGATACATATATAGATTGATATAGATATATATTGATAGATATAGATATATAATATATAAATATATATCTATACAGACACACACACACACACACACACACACACACACACGCAGACACATATTGATCAACTGATCAGCCTATCAGTTTAGTTCATTATCAGGTAATGCATCATTATTCACTGCTATGGTGAGATGTGAAATGACATGTCTACTTGATTAAGTTGATTGCTCTACACCCAAGGCCATTAATTAGAGAAATACCTAAAACACCCATTCATAGCATTAATATATATCTTACTGTGCCATAAAATGCAAGTGTACTGATGCATATTTTTCCCATTTGCCCCGGTGACCATTCCTTGCAATTAATATACTTCCTTGTTCATAATATTCACCCATTCATTTCTTATCTCACAACATCTACTTGGGGAAATATATTTTCTTTCTCCTGTTTAGACTGAGCAGAAAGAAAGACTGTTCATTGTTTTGCAGTTCTATGTAGCAGCATGCCGAGAGAACATCTTTAAAAAATAGCTGCCACTGTGACCCATGTTTGCTTAAATGCTTCTTGTCCCAACTAATGTGCACTATATGGGGCAAGTAGTTGTAAGAAGCTGAGAAATTTGCCAGAACTTTATAAATGGAAACTGACAGACCCAATGGTGAGTTTTGTAGTTTAAGGGACTTTTATTAGTTAAGCAGAAATTAAGTGGCTTCTTATGGGTTTTTTTTTCAGGTTTTAACTCATATTTCCAGGAGACACATCTCTGCTCTATGCACTGTGAATATTTAAGTACCAGGTAGATGTTGCTCTCTCTACTTTTATTTACTAGCTACTTATATATGGCTACTATCAAAAGTTATACAGGGATATATTTTGTTTTTTGTACTGTGAGCCTTTTTACATTTTTTGGTATGGGGAATCTTTCTCCCTACTGCATTATCCTATGGCTCCCTGTCCAGTGCTCCACATCCATTGCTGGGTCTACTGCCCACCTCCATGACCACCAGACTTATTCCATAGGATTATGGCTGATGTGGACCTTGAGGACATCCTGGGATTCAGGCCATTCATATCTGCATGTAGGGTCTATTTTATGCCCTACCCCTCTTGTTCCTCTCAATGCTAGGTTCTTCTGTCTTTTTAATTTCTCCAAGTCTTTTGGGTTTCTAATACCATGACAGGAATGGACCCAATTCCTAAGTCAAAGTACAATTAAAGTGCATGAAATTAGTACTGTTTCAATATTTGACGTCAGCCAAAAGTGCTCTTTGCAGCACCCGCAATGTGCCCAGTAATGACTCCTGCAACTCGTATGGGGTTACATGGATTGGTAGCATATCTAAATATGATTGTAAATTATTTTTTATAAGACCCGCTGCTCCTACTACTGTTGGAACTGTCTGGGTATCTTTCTTCCACATTGCTCTCATTTCTGCCTGCAGATCCTTGTATTATATAACTTTGTGTCTCTCTGTATGCAAAACACTATAGTCACTGAGTGTGGTGATTTCAATAATCAATGCTACTTTTGTCTTCTTTCTTGGACCACTATATCCAGTTTTCTAGCATCTATCTGTTTGAACTGTTGGTAATGGGTGATCCCATGTGATATAAACTTCATTATTTTCTAGGATGCTTTGTAGCTCATGTTTCCAGTGTTTTTCATCCACTTCAGTACTATAATGTTTGCACGATCTCCAGTGCAACAGTCTTGCCAAATTATTATGCCTTTCAGTATACAGTCCTTCTGCCATTAGTGTGTCACAACCTACAACAAGGTGTGTGACTGTTTCCAATTCGGTTTTACAAAACCTAAATTTGTCTGTTTCTTCCATATATGCAATGGACTTTGTAAACCAGTGTGTATGTAGCCCACTATCTTGGGCTGCCAACATTAACCTTTCATTTCTTGGTTTGAATTCACCTCTTCTTACCCATTCCTACGTTTGTTCTTGATCAACATTGGGCTCTTCCAGAAGTTTTCTATACTTGCAAATATATTTATATTTTTTCCACATTTTTTGCCTTCTCATCTGGTCCTTCACCTTATATTCTTTCTTTTGTTTTCAGTTGCTGCCTGTTTTTTATCTACTTCTGGTCTGATTTCCATTCCTGCTTGATGTCGAGATGTTTCTGCTAAATTAACCAGAGAAGTCATCTTAGATTTATTCTCCTCATGTTTAAAAACTTTCACTATATTCGGATCTTGTGAGGTCAGTAGATATGTGTGGAATCCCACGATTGCAGATCTATACATGTCATTAATTTCAAGGAGGCCCATCCCTTCTTTGGAATGGGGAATATATAATCTTGGTATACACTGATTTTTATAAATCATTTGGAGAGCATGAAGCATCCTTCTTGTTTTAATATCTAACCTATTCAACACTTTTTGGGGCCAGTCAATCTCTCCAAAACTGTACATTAGGACACGAAGAGCAAACTGATTTATAGCCTGGATCTTGTTCCTTGATGTCAGTGCTGTTCTCAGGATTAATTTAAGTCTTCTAAGGTATTTCTTACTGAGTTTTATTCACATTTGTTCATGTTTTATTGCTGATCCTTCATCAATTCCCAAGTTGTTATACACTCCCTCGTGCTCAAGTTCTTTGATATCACATTATTGTCCCAAACTGATGTTTTCCTGGTGCTGCAGTTTTCCTTTTTTAAAGGTTGCTTTTGCACATTTATCAAGACCGAATGACATTCTAATGTCATTTGAAAAAGATTTGACAACCTGCAGCTGTGCTTTCAGTTTCTCATCTGATGAGCTATACAGTTTTTAAATCATCAACAAAGAGAAGATGAGAAGTCTTTAGACTTTTTTTGTTTACTAGGAACCAAATTCTAGCCATGGCCTAAGCTGTTAAGTAAACAGCTTAATGGATTAATGGCAAGACAGAATAGCAACAGTGACAGAGAGTCACCCTGGAATATCCCTCTTTGAATTTTTATCCCTGGGATAATAATCTGTCCTTTATCATGGCTTAATTGCAAAGTGGTTTGCCATTGTTTCATGGTTACTGTAATGTAGTCAATCAGTGTAGGGTGCATCTTATACATTTTTAAGCACTCTTTTATCCATAAATGTGAGATACTAGCAAATGCTTTTTTGTAGTCTATCCATGCCATACTTAGGTTCTTCCCCTTTTTACAGTTCTCCACTATAACTTTATTTAACAACAAATGATCCTTTTTTTTCCATATGACTTTCTTTTATAGACCTTTTATTCTACTGCCATAATTGAGTTTTCTTCTAAATGACTATAAACTCTGTCATTTCCCATGTATAGTTCATACATCGTCGGAAGCAAGTTATTAGTCTATAATTTTTAGAGTAGCTTGCAGGTTCACTCTTAAGTAAGAGCATTATTTTGCCTGTTGTTAGCTAGTGTGGTGTCTGTTTGGGGTGTGCATATAAATAGTTCTTACTCATGGCTAAATCCTTGTGCAAAGATGCTAATACTTTTAACCAAAAGTTAGGTACTGCATCTGGGCCTGGGGTTTTCCAGTCAGAGGCTTTTCTTAACTTTATTTCAATCTCTCTGGCTGTTATTTCATCCCATTTCATATTCTGTACCTTTAAACATCTTATTCTTTCTTTTACTTCTTCTATCCATTTAGCATCTTTGTTATGTTCCACAGGATCTTCATAGATACTTCTCCAAAATGTATCTACTTCCTCTTTTTTTGTCGGTCTTTCAATTCTTTTTACCTTATTTCCAAATTCTGTATAAACCTTTTTAGGGTCATCAATAAATTGCTTATTTTGTACTTTTCCCTTATATCTTCTAAGTTTTTTTGCCTATGCTGAAATGTTTAGCTTGTTATTTGTGATAGTGCATGATAGATCCTGGTCTGTCCTAATACTGTGCATTGCTTTAATCACATCTATCTTTCTTAGAATTTTTGTTGATCTGTTCCCTCTTCTGTAATCTTTTAACAGTGACTCTTCTTGTCTTAATTGCTTTATAGTTTTCTCTATTCGATACTTCCATGATGGTATTCCATTTCTCCCCTTCCTTTTCCTCACTACCCTCTGATCTTGTGGTAGAAATTTATCAGTTATTAATTTAGCAGCACGGTAGTATATCCTGTTTGCATCTGTTATATCACATGGATCTGTAAGGGCATTCCTAATTACTGCATTCATTTATCAGACTTCTTACTTTTTGGGTTTTATTGACCTTCTGCAGTCTATTTCTCTCAGTGATCTTAATATATCTATCCATGTCCATTAAATCAAGCAACTCTACTCTTAGCTCATTTTCTTCTAAACTGAAGCCACGTCCCTTGTTTTCCATTTTCTGTTGGCATTCTATAGAACGTTCTGTAGCAACTTCCTGTGGCACATTTTCTTCAATTTCATCCTGTGTCATCTGTTGCTCTGTCATATGAGAACTCACTGGCCTATCACGTCTCAACATTGACTCCATCAGTGTTTCCTTTGCCTGTATTTCTCTTCAAATATCTTTGGTCTTTTTGTATTGGTTAGTTTTGCTTTCTCCTTTGCATAAATATTACACCATATTAAATCTCTGTTCCATTCTCGTGTCCATATTTCTTCTTCACTTCTCCTGATCTTCTTGCTTTTCCATGTTCTGGGGACTCACTCCATCATGCTGTGATGTAGTCTGTGTTAGACCTTCTACCTTAAATCCTTAATTTGGTTCCTGTGTGGTACATCCGATGGGTACGAATGTAGTGGAAATGTGTGTTTTTTTTACCTTGCCTCTGCAGCAACTCAGGCTTGCTTCACCCTTTTCATCTCTTTGTCACGCACCTACTTTTGTGATGTACCCAGCCCGTATCAAGTATCTTCACAGAAGATGTACAGGAAATCAGCCACCCATCCAAGATAGTAACACCAATCCCTTCCTGCTGCTTCATCAGATGCTTTAGTTGCTAATCAAACTTGGGATGTCTGGGCTGTAGTGAGAACTTTGTCCCTCTACATCACTAGAGCGACAAACTTTTTAAATTACTGCTGAATACAGTTGTTGAATTCTTTGGGCAAAGTACTATCAAGTACTTACTAAGCAATGATTTTTGGCAGTGCATTAAAGCCTACATATCATTTTGTGATTAACAGTGATTTATTTGATAAGCTGCCCTATGAGTCATTCTGTTCTTTGTTTGACCTTAGCTTTATTTTAATTGATGCTACAAACATATAATTCATGTTGTTTGATTAGTATCCAATTTAGGAAATGTGCTGCTCTTATAAAATAACTAGGGGGATGGAAGATGGGGGAAACCCTGTCAGCTACAAACATCTTGTTTATGTCATTATTTTTTTGTTTGCTTACTTTATTTTTTTCTTCTAAACCCATAAGGATAAGTTCACATATCATTCTAACCTTTTTAAACAACAGCATCTTTATTGATTCATGAAAAGATGTACAAGTTTCATATAACAAACATGTCGTATAGATTACAGCAAGTTGTTGCAACTTTACAAGCAAACCTTAACTATGAAACTATTATTCCCAACTCTTCTTAAACACATATAGTAACATTTGGAATAGGTTCATAGGTAGGTACTAGGCTATCTGGCCGAAGGCATTTATAAGCCTAGCCAGAATGTGTTCGCTTTCACCGCCCCCTTAGATTAGTTCCCTGTGCCTCTGTCCAGCAGAGCCACTGAAGTGCTCCCTGGGGTAAACTTTCTGTTTCCCATCCACTCGTCAAGGTTTCTCTTGAAGAGTGTTAGTGAGGAGCTCTGCCTAATGTAGATTGGAATCTTGTTCCAAAGCATGGGAAGTCTCTGGGACATGAATCTATCCCTCCAGTGCATCCTATTTATTGTTGTGGTGAGGTTTAGATCCCTAGAGCATGTGGCTCGAGGGGAAATGGTTTTCTTTAGGTGGAGCATGTCCATCAATTCTGGGTTGGACATGGCCTTGTATGTCAGGCAGAGATCACCTCTGAGTAGGCGGTATGCAACTGAGTACAGCTGGAGTTTCTTCAGTCGAGCTGCATAGGGCATCTTTTTGAGGCCAGTGATCCTCTTGGTAAGGTACTTCTGTGGTCTTTTTAGTTGTTGCAGGTGTCTTGTAAGGTACATCCCAAGTGGAGCGTTGTACTCTATGATGGGTCTGATGAGTGATGAGCAGAGGGGCACAATGACCTCTTTTGATCTGGATGCAAACCCTTTTCTGGTTAGGTGGGCCACATAGAAGGATTTTTCTAAACATTTTGGCAATGTGATTATCAAAGGAGAGATTGTAATCTACTTGGGTCCCGAGATCCCTTATTACATCTTCCATATTTAGGGGACTAGCACCTATGTGGTAGTTTGTGGGTACTTTGTTTTTTCCAAAGGGGATGACTATGCACTTTTTGGCATTTAGCTTGAGGCCATGATTTTGACACCAGGTATCCGTCTCAATGAGACCCTTTCAGAGGATGTCTGTGTCAGCCAGAGAGTCAGTTATAGCCCCTAGTTCGTAGTCATCTGTGAACTTGGTCAGCCATAGTCCTCCTGTGCTTGCCTGTACCTCTGAGAAGTATATGCCGAACAGGAGGGGTCCTAGGACTGAGCCCTGGGGAATGCCACTTGTAACCGGTTTAGAGTCGGACCTAACTCCTGCAACTCTCACCTTGTTTGTTCTGTCTGTGAGCCAGTTGGCAACCCATCTTGTGACATAGGGGATTCTATTCAGGCTGGTGAGCTTGTCTATAATACCTGAATGGGGAATGGTGTCAAAGGCCTTTGTGAGGTCTAGGTAGGCTGTGTGTGCCACCTTTCCCTCGTCTATAGCCTTGGTAACTGTCTCAAAGAAGTCCACCAGGTTTAGGAGGCATGATCTGCCCTTAACAATGCTGAACTGGGTAGGGTCCAGTGTTTGGAGGTTCCCAATGTCTCTGTTAATGAGTTCTATGATGATGGGCTCCATAGCTTTGCAGACTAAGCTAGTCAGGCTTATAGGACGATAGTTCCTGGGGTCTGTTGTGGCTCCACCTTTGTGGAGTGGAATAACCATTGCTATGCACCACTCTATGGGTACGTAGTCTGTGGAGAGGCTGAGTTTGAACAGTGTGTTTAGGTGAGGGGTTAGTTCATCTTTGAGGTCATGTAGGATGCTGCCTGGGACACCATCCAGTCCCATTGATGCTGTGTTTTTGGCTTTAGAGAGGGCTGTTTTAACCTGCGTGTCTGTGATTTCAGGGGCTCTACATTGTTCTGGTATGGTTATGGGCCCTTTTGGGGGTGAAGTTTGCACTGAATCTGTCTGCCAGGATGTTGGCGATTTTGGCCGGGTCAGTGTATTTTGTGCCATTCTGCACTAACTCCGAGCAGATCTGAGCATTGCCACTTGGATTCTTGACATATCTAAAGAATGCCTTGTGGTTATCTTTGGTGTCCTTGGCAATTTTTCTTTTGAAGCTAGCCTTGGATGATTTTATGAGGGATTGTAGTTACTTGCTGATACTGATCAGGGATGTCTTCCTTTCTTGAGATTTTGCTCTTTTCTGTACTAGTTTCCTCCTTCTGTTATATAGCTTGTTTATGGAAGGGGTCCACCAGACTGGTTTCCTTTTCTTGGAGGAGTGAGTATTGGCTTTGCTTGGGATAGCACTATCCATGGATTCTTGTAGGTGCCTGTATAATGCATTAGTAAAGGATTTTGCAGCTTGGACAGCGTTATCCTTTAGCATGGGGGCTTTGAAACTTTCCACCTCTTTCTTAAGTAACGTGAAGTTTGCTTTTGAAAAGTTTTTCACCATGGTTTCCTTGACCAGGGGTGGGGGCAGAATGTGGATATCCAGAGTAATTTGTTTATGATCAGATCTAACCAGCAAGGGGTTGACCTCCGGTGTGGAACACAGATCGCCCATGTTAGTGATGACCAGGTTCAATATGTTGTCACTTCTGGTTGGAGTGTTGACCAGTTGATCCAGGGCATTTGAGTTTATAAATTCAAGGAAATGTTGGGCAAAGGAGTTAGTACTTGAGTAGTTCTCCTAGTTAATGTTTGGGCAATTGAAATCACCCAATATTAGGATGTTTGGTAGTACATTTATGTTTCCCAGTGTTTCTAGAAACTTGGAATGAGGGTCCTGGGGTAAGCTACAATTTGAACTGCAGTTTTGCCCACTGTTAGTTGCACGTGGATGATCTCTGAAACATTGTGCTGTGCCACTAACCTAGAGGTGTGGGTATCCTTGATGAATATGGATACGCCCCTGTCTTTTGTATTTTGGTCTGGGTTCTTTGGCAGAAATGTATGGTATGAGTGTTAGCCTGGTAGTTCTCGGGTGCTCTCTGGATCCTTAAACCAGGTTTCTGTGACTGCACATATATCGATTTTCTCTATACTGAGGAGTGCCTCGAGTGCATGCACTTTGAGGTTTAGACTTCTGGCACTGAGTAGCATTACCCTCAGTTTTTTGTTATTTGTGGTATTTACGGCGGTGGGTTTGTCTTTTGAGCCTTGCCTAAAAAAGGCACTATGGAGGTGGCAAGAGCCTTGGCCAGTATTCGAAAGCCTAAGGGTGACAGGTGCAAGCTGTCTCTAGCGAAGCAGCGTGGCTTGTCGAGCATGTCATCCCAGGCAGACAGACACTGGATCCCCTTTGAATGACACCAGAAACTTAGCCAGATGTTTAACAGATAATTTTTTCTTTATACCGTGGTATCATTCTTGGGGAGGGCAGGATGCTACTCAAGGTCAGGATCATACCGGTCTGGGCTACATGATCAGAGAGCTCTTCCATGTCTCTTTTCATGTAGTCCAGGGAGGTATGGCTCAGATAATTCACACCAACATGGACAATGACATAGTCATATTTGTGCTTGTTCTGGACTGACCTGAGTGCTTGTGTTATGTGCCGGATCCTGGCACCCGACAGGCAGCTAACAGTAACCTTCTCCTTGTTCAGCCTAGTAAGTGGGACGTCAGTGTCCCTGACTATATAGTCACCTACTACTAGTGTGTTGGGTATGTTATTTTGCCTTAAGGGCTGTGATTACGTGGCACACTGGTTTTGTGAAGTATGTGTTTCATGGCTTGTGTTGGAGGGTGGAGGTTGCTTGGATGTCTGCTTTGGAGGTCTCTGTTGCTTTTGCAGATTTTTGTTTAGAGCTTTCAAGTATGTTTTTGTTTATTTATGTGTGTTTTTTGCTGGTGCTGGTTTAATGGGTCTTTGTGAGACTGGTGGCATGATGCAAGTATTTACCTTCTCCTCTTGACTTCTGATCTAGTCTTGGGTTGAGAGAGCTTAGTCACCAGTTTGGCTGTATAATTGAATCTCTTGCATGTATTAGTGTTTGGTGGTAGGAGGAGAGGGTTATCTGTGTACATGAGGCAGTTGTAACATTGCCTAAAAATGCCCAAATTCACCAGATGGACTGGAGAGTACACCTGAAACTGCCCTTTGGACATGCCTGGATAGGTACAGTGAACTGTTTTACTGATTGGCACATAAGGTCGAATAGAGAGCCTTGTCCTTATGCACAGTATAGGGGGGGTCTAATGTTAGGGTTTATAAGTGCTTGGTATGAGTTTTGAGCAAGTGCCGAGTTTAAATGCTTAAGTGGTAGAAAATACAGGTGTTTGTGCCCTATATGGAATGTCCTTCAGCTGATGTATGATCATCTGTTTATGAAAGATGTATCAATTAACAATCATTAAGTCAACATACCTCACACCCTTATACAATGATACCAAATAGGAAATAGTTTTCCATCTTAAATTTTCATAGAGAGAAATTTACACATACACACACACACACACACACACATCTCTCTCTCTCTCTTTATACATAGATATATATATATATATATATATATATATATATATATATATATATATATATGGGTCTACTTTAAAACACCAACACGCAAAACACCGACGACAAGAATATCAAGACCGGAAGATCGACAACTGAGATGACCGACAGTTTAAATGCCCAACGCTGAGAACACCGACATGTTAAGGTAAGTGTGCGATAGTGACAGACTTTATGGTTAGGAGCGGTTAAGTGAGTTAAGGTTAGGGCGTGGGTTAGATGAGTGTGGGATAGTGACGGACCTTAGGGTTAGGGTTTGGGTTAAGATTAGTGCATAGATAATTGTGTGTGTAAGGTTTAGTGTAGGTTTGTAAAGTTTTTGGTTTGCTTGCGTTGTGTGTGGGTTTTTCGGAAAAGGTATTTGTTTTGTTTTGTTGATTGTTGGGATTGTGGTTTGTCGGGCATGTGATGTTTTGTGATTTTGAACTGTCGATCTTCCGGTCTCGGTGTTCTCATCATCAGTGTTTTGGCATGTCAGTGTTCTAAAGTAGACCCATATATAGAGATATATATGTATGTATAGATATACACACACACACACACACACACACACACACACACACACACACACACACACGCACACACATATATAGATATATATATATATATATATATATATATATACATATGAGGAAAAGGACAACGTTATTCTATCCCTTTATTGCACATAACTTTCCATCCTGAGTCAATGTTCCACAAGTGACAAGTAAGCAAGCAATAATGTCTGACAAATTGTGTATTAATGTCTAATAAACGCCCATGCAGTTCAATTTTCTGAGTTTAAAAGTCGAAATATACCTAAGAGAAAAAGAGTTGGGTCTAGTTTGTGGAAAACTAACACTTCTAGTACTTCTGAAGCTTCTTCAGGCTACTCGAGTACAGACACTGAGACTGAAACCATGGATTTAGGGATATTCCCATCTCTGGTTTCTAAGCGAACTAGGGCCCATTTAGAAGGAGAGGTCAGAAGCATAAGAAGCGAATAAGTGGAGTGAAGGTTTCTCAACATTCTTTAAACATAGTATATGGGCATGAATCCAATATAGGCATGAATGATGAAGACCAGCTGGGGCAGATAAAGGAGGAGAAATAGTAGTTTGGGACAAACAGGAATACAGTCAGGAGGCTCATAGACATCTATCTGATTATATTTCTTATTGCCATCTCCCTTTAGACCCCACTTGGGGTTTTAAAAATGAAATTGATGGTTATTTACAGCTAGCTAAAAATAATGGCGTTATTTCTGGGATGTTGTTAGCCTAGTTAAAAGTAGATTTTCCAGTATTTTTATTTGGTTCCCAAGATACATAAATCTATCATCAAGCCCTCCTGATGCCCCATAGTGGCAGGGAGAGGTTCTCTTATTGAACCTCTTTCTGAATATTTAGAGTTTAAACTGAAATCTCTGCTTCCTTTGATTAGGGCTAGAATCAAGGATACTAACCAATTTTTGAAACTTATGAATGATTTGCAAGTTTCTAATGATTTATATTTGGGGACTCTTGATGTACAGGCATTATATACGAGCATCCCCCATGAGGGTGGCATTTCTGCAATTCAATATTGGATGCAATATTCTGGTTAATATGGTCCAGAGGAGGTGGAATTTTTATTAACATTACTAGGGCTGGTATTGCAGCATAATGCCTTAGTATATGAGAATGAATGGTATCTGCAAATCAAAGGGACAGCTATGGGGGCTACTTTTGCCCCCATATATGCGGACCTCTTTATGGGGTATTTTGAGTTACAATATCTTTACAGCGAAGCAGATACATTTGTGTCCCAGTTTGTCATATGGCGATACCTGAATGATTGTTGGGTAGTTTGGCATGGTAACTTATAGGGTTGGTGAGCATTTGTTGGGTATTTGAATAATAACAGATATGACATTCATGTAAGTGGAAAGATAGACTTGTTTACGTTGAATTTTTGGATGTTAGTATTACCAGAACTATAGATGGAACAATGGTAACTAGTCTAAATAGGAAACCTTTTTCAAAAAAGTCTTTGTTACATGCTAGCAGTTGCCACCCTGATCATATTATTGATAATATCCCAAAAGCACAGTTCCAGAGAATTAAACGGATTTGTTTTGATGATAGGGATTATACTAAACAGGCACAACATCTTGAGTCCAGATTTATGAACAGGGGATAACGGGATTCAGTGATCAAAAATGCATATCAACAATCATAGAGTAGCTCTAGGATGCATTTATTGAAAGATACCAGGAGTACCACACAAACATGTGGTGATAAATTAAGATTTTTCACCACTTTTGGGAATAATACTTTTAAAATTCAGTCAGCAATATCAAAATACTGACACATATTAAAATCTGACCCATTTTTTGAATCATTGTTGGATGAATAATGCAGTTTCAATTTTCATAAAAGGAAGACTGTGAGACAGCATCTTGCTTCTTATAAAAAAGAACATGATATTTGATAAGAATTTGTCCAAAAACACAATAGTGGGTAGGTACTACTTATTGTGGACATTGTAAATACTGTAATTAGATTTCTAAGACAAAATCGTTCACTTTAGTAAATACTTCTAAAGTGTGTGATATAAAGCATCTGATTAAGTGCACAAGTGAGTGGGTAGTATACATGGCCATATCTCAATGTGGTTCTTTTTATATTGGTCAGACTTCTTGTGTACTTAAACAGTGGATAGCATTACACATCAGTGATATTAAATGCAGACATACCCCTAGTGCAGTGTATAAACATGTATTACAACACAATACAGCCCACTTTGTGTTTTGGGGATAGATAAGGTTGTGGGAGATGACTTAGATATGTCCAATAAGCATGACTTGTTGACCCAAAATATATATATATATATATATATATATATATATATATATATATATATATATATATATGGGTACCTATTACTTCACCGACAAGTCAAAACAGTGACACTCACATGTTCGACTCCACATCATCGACACTTCATAACATCGACGTTTCAGGTAGCGATCTTCCCCCTCACAGGACCCATGGTAGCACTCGTTTCTGTCTTTTAACGTGTAAGGTTTACGTCATTCTTCAAAATGTAACCTGACAGCGTTGTCCTTACCTTCTTAATAGTGAAACGAGTGCTACCATGGGTCCTGTGAGGGGGAAGATTGCTTACCTGAAACGTCGATGTTATGAAGTGTCGATGATGTGGAGTCGAACATGTGAGTGTCACTGTTTCGACTTGTCAGTGAAGTAATAGGTACCCATATATATATATATATATATATATATATATATATATATATATATATATATATATACACATATATCTATGGATCTAGGACTATTGAACAAAACTTCAATAGTCCAAATACACAATCACCAAACACACTTTAAGGAAAGCGCTTTCACTGAAAAAGCGCTTTCGTTAAAGTGTGTTTAAAAAAAAAAAAAAAACACACATTACTTTTATGTTTTTGCAGGGGGGCAAGCCCTCTTGCACCTCCCACATGAGGGGCTGTGCCCCCCACACCACCCTACTTAAATATTCTCACTCCAAGGTCACATTACAGTGGGGAAAAGGGAATTTTCCCTTATCCCCACTGTAGTGCAATCTCCGCAACAGGCATACTTACGCAAAAGTGCCTTTCGGTGAAAAGCACTTTCTCGCAAGTATGCCCAGCCAAATCTGTTTCGGTTATGTTGCCGTTCAGTGATTCATACGGATCCCATATATATATATATATATATATATATATCATAATCATCTTCTTTTGACTGCTCCCATTAGGGGTCACCACAGCAGATCACCTGTTTCCATTTCTTCCTGTCCTCTGCATCTTGCTCTGTCACACCAACCACCTGCATGTCCTCTCTCACCACATCCATAAACCTTATCTTAGGCCGTCCTCTTTTCCTGTTACCTGGTAGCTTCATCCTTAGCATCTTTTTCCCAATATACTCAGCATCCCTCCTCAGCACATGTCCAAACCAACGTAATCGTGCCTCTCTGGCTTTGTCTCCAAACCTTCCAACCTGGGCTGACCCTCTAATATACTTATTCCTAATCCTGTCCACCCTCATCACACCCAGTGCAAATCTCAACATCTTTAATTCTGCCACATCCAGCTCAAACACCTGCCTTTTTGTCAATGCCTCTGTCTCCAACCCATATAACATAGCTGGTCTCACTACCCTCTTGTAGACCTTCCCTTTCACTCTTGCAGGTACTCGTCTGTCACAAATCACTCCTGACACTCTTCTCCACCCACTCCATCATGCCTGTAGTCTCTTCTTCACCTCTCTTCCACACTCACCGTTACTCTGAACTATTGACCCCAAGAATTTAAACTCATCCACCTTCGCCACCTCTACTCCTTCCATCCTCACCATTCCCCTATCCTCCCTCTCATTCATGCACATATTCTGTCTTAGTCCTGCTGACCTTCATTCCTCTTCTCTCTAGAGCATATCTCCATCTCTCCAGGGTCTCGTCCACCTGTTCCCTTCTCTCACTACAGATCACAATGTCATCTGCAAACATCATAGTTCACGGGGACTTCTGTCTGATCTCATCTGTCAACCTGTCCATCACCATTGCAAATAAGAAAGGGCTCAGAGCTGATCCTTGATGTAACCCCACCTCCACCTTAAACGCATCCGTCACTCCCACCACAGACCTCACCGCTGTCACACTACCCTCGTACATATCCTGTACCACTCTTACATACTTTTCTGACACTCCTGACTTCCTCATACAATACCACAACTCCTCTCTAGGCACCCCATCATATGCTTTCTCTAAGTCTACAAAAATACAATGCAACTCCTTCCGACATTCTCTGTACTTCTCCATCAACACTCTCAGAGCAAAGATCGCATCTGTAGTGCTCTTTCCTGACATGAAACCATACTGCTGATCACTAATCATCACGTCCCTTCTTAACCTTGCTTCCACTACTCTTTCCCATGACTTCATGCTGTGACTGATCAATTTTATCCCTCTGTAGTTACTACAGCTCTGCACATCACCCTTATTCTTACAAATCGGTACCAAAACACTTTTTCTCCATTCCTCAGGCATCCTCTCACTTTCCAAGATTTCATTAAAGAATCTGGTTAAAAACTCCACTGCCATTTCACCTAAACACCTCCATGCTTCCACAGGTATGTCATCTGGGCCAACAGCCTTTCCATTCTTCATTCTCTTCATAGCTATCTTTACTTCCTCCTTGCTAATCCATTGTACTTCATGATTTACTATCCCTACATCATCCAACCCTCTCTCCCTCTCATTCTCTTCATTCATCAACCCCTCAAAGTACTCTTTCCATCTCCTCAACACACTCTCCTCGCTTGTATGTTTCCCTCATTATCCTTTATCACCTTTACCTGCTGCACATCTTTCTTAGCCTGGTCCCTCTGTCTAGCCAATTGGTACAGGTCCTTTTCTCCCTCCTTAGTGTCCAACCTTTCATACAACTCTTCATATGCCTTATCCTTAGCCTTCGCCACCTCTCTCTTTGCCATGCACCTCATCTCCTTATACTCCTGTCTACTTTCTTCATCTCTCTGACAATCCCACTTCTTCTTTGCCAACCTCTTTCTCTGCATACTCTCATGTACTTCCTCATTCCACCACCATGTCTCCTTGCCGTCCTTCTTCTGTCCAGATGTGATACCAAGCACCTTTCTAGCTGTCTCCCTTACTAGCTCTGCTGTAGTTACCCAGCTATTTGGTAACTCTTCACTGCCACCCAGTGCCTGCCTTAATTCATCCCTGAACTCCACCTCACAATTACCCTTTTTCAATTTCCACCACTTGATCCTTGGTGCTGCCCTTACACTCCTCCTCCTCTTCTTGATATTTTTTTAGTATATTTTTGATGTAAAATAGTTCCTTTGCCTAATGTTTCAAACTTGCTGTAATATATGTTAATGGTGTTGAAGGACACATTTTACAGCCAAAATGTAACATTTAAAAAATAACCAGGTTATTTACTTTATTTTTGGTCCCTTAGTCCTAAATCATTTGGTTGGCAGTCACTAGAGACTGACATTGCTAAATAATGACATACACTTGAGCTTCAGACTTTTTTTCCTTCAGAAAATTCATGCTAATTTAAATATTTTACTTTAGCAGCTTTGTAATTTTATAAGAGCAATAATTAAGTTTCTATTTTATTGCTGTTGTTCCCCAAAGATTTCTTCAGCTGAAAGCTGCAGAGGTTTGTAAACCTCTTTACTGCTGCTGCTGTCAGTAGACATCTCATATAATGATGCTCACACACACCCACACACCCACACACACACACTCACACACACACACACACACACACACACACACACACACACACACACACACACACACACACACACACACCTCTGCTTCAGGAAAAATGCATGCTAACAAAATCCCTATTATTTAAATCCGTCCCAATTTTAAGCCATTTGTCTTCCCCTTATTTGTTGCTTTGTCCAGAAGATTTCTTGTCCTGAGAGTTAAGCAAAGATCTTAGGTGATGCTGCCAGGGATTACTCTTGCTCTTCACTTTCTCTCTCTCTCTCTCTCTCTCTTTCTCTCACTCACTCTCACATGCACACTCTTCTGCTTTCATGTGCTATTCACTCACACAGGCAGGCAGCAACATAAATACACTTACACACAATCACTCCCTCTCTCGTACTTTTATACACACACACACTCTCTCGCTCTCTCTCTCTATCTCACACACACACACACACACACACACACACACACACACACGTGCCCAATTTTATCTCTCTCTCTCTCTTCTGCTTTCATGCACCATTCACTCACACAAGCAGACAGCAACATAAACACACATACACACAATCATCTGTCTCTCTCTCTCTCTCTCTCTCTCGTACCCACACACCCTCTCTCTTTTTCTCTCTCTCTCTCACTCTCTCACACACACACACACACACACACACACACACACACACACACACACACACACACAGAGGCAGGCGATGTGATATTAGAACCCCCACCTCAGTACTATTATACAGTGGAGCTTGCCTTCATTCTGGCATGTGCAACTGGTTACAGCCGGTATGCCACTGTCTGCAGCAGGACATCACTCTATGCCTTTTAGAGTATCCATGTTTGTGACTCACTCTGTGTGTGTCCACCTGAGTGTCTCTCTCTCTCTCTCTATCACTGTCTGTCTCTCTCTTCTCCACATCTATGTATGTATGTGTGCACGAGAATTTTTTATTTTGCACTCAATATACAACGGAAGTGGTGCTTAGCCAGTGTAGAAATAGTAGCTTAACTGATCTCTCACTCACACTCATACAGGCATATACTTTCACACACTAACATATACACACACTTCTATTTTATTTTACACTCGCTAAACAGCAAAAGCGCTGCTTAGCGAGTATAAAATGGTAGCTCAACCAATCGCTCTCACACATGCATACACTTTCACACAAACGCATACACACACTTTTTTTTTTTTTTACCTTTATTTTATTTTACACTCACTAAACAGTAGGAGTGCTGTTTAGCAAGCATAAAATAATGGTGGCCTTTCCATTTTCTTAGTCTGAGCTATACGGTGTCTTGATATGCTGTTGTGAAGCGTTGGAGTCATTCTTCTCGGTAGGCATTACTTGTACATTAATACCCTGCTAGAGAACGCTTTTTCTCCAGTCAGGGTACTGATGTACAGTAAGTCCATTCTCTAATAATGATATAATTGTTATGGTCCAACATCTAATTGTTACTTCAGTTGGATCGTCAATATCTGGGATGTTAAGTAATGAAAAATTAGCATTTTTCTCACGCAGGGGTCTAATTCTAGTAGCTTATCTAATTTTATCAATAGTATACACCAAAATCCTTTAGAAACAATTACATCCCCAGACTACATGTAAATAATTTGCACCTTCCTTGCCACATCTCCAACCCAAGTTGCTGAAAATTCTTATGTCCATACTTCTTTGGTGTAAAGTGCCACATATTAAACAACTTTGTATGTGCATGCTATACAATAAATGGAGTTCTCCTAGCTTCATAGGTATATACTAGGCTAATGAACACCAGGATCTTTACAGACCTATTTTATTTTAGTTTAGTTTATTTTACATTTGTTGACTGGGATAGTCCAGCTCTACACAGGTCCATTTTGAGCAGAGGCCTGGGGAAGGCCCGGGAAGAAAAGCTCCAGACTACAAATATACTTAACAGTTAGTATGAAATACAGAAATATAATGCATTTCATAGCACATAATAATATAGTAAAAAAAAAAACTCAGATAAAGTTTAACATCAGTTTCAACATAGTACAGAGTAAAAGGCAGTACATGGCATGCACAGGGAAAAATAACATAGTAAGGAATAAATACAGTAATGTATTTTAAAGGACAGTCAGATAAACATAATTTGGTAGGGATGTAAATGACTGATAGAAATAGCCATTTGTATCATATAGTACATAGTAGAAAGGAGAAGGAATGTGGAAAATACAGATATTAGTTTGTACATTAGTTGTTCAACTTGGGGAGTCACAGGAGCATGACCAGTTGCCCATATAATGTGTTTTCAAGTGTTTTTTAAATTGTGCAGTAGAGCTGTTAGAGGTCAGGAAGCACTAGCTAGGTAAAGTATTCCAAGCTTTAAAAATAGAACAGCTAAAGAGAGATTTGCCGATGTTATTATTATAATTACTCACACTTAGGAGGTTCCGATTACTAGATCTTAGGGTCCTAGTAGTAGTATAGGGTTGGATTAGATTGTGTAGTGCTGGGATTTTTTCAGGGTGATAGTATAGCTTATGTACAAGTGACAGTTGATTGAGTTTAAGAAGTTGAGGCAGCTCTGGCCAGTTTAGTTGCTTGACTGGTACACAGTGATGAGTCTCGTGTGAGTACCCGGAAGCAAACCTTGCAATCTTGTTGTAGCAAGATTCAAGTTTGTTTAGGTCAGCCTTCCATAGATTAGTTAGAATAGGGGAGGCATAGAGGAGGTTTGATAAGAGATATGTTCTAGCAATTGTGGTTTTAGTGTGTTTAGTGAGAACTGTTTGTTACAATTGAGGAGACCTAGTTTTTTGTGGACTTTCTTGATGGTTTAGGATATGTGGATGTTAAATCTCAGGTCATTATCTATTTCTACACCTAATAGTTTTGTGTGAGTGGTCGGGGTGATCTTGGTGTTGTTGTTGGACATTAAGATAAATTTCTCACTTAAGAGTGGAGATCTACATGGGCTGAAAAGAAGTTTAGTTTCGTTTGGGTTGAGAATTAGGTGTGACTTATTGAACCAGGTTTTAGCAACTGAGAAACAGTTTTGGGTTAGGGAATGAAGGTCATTTACTATGCGGTCAGCACATATGAAGATGGTATCATCTGCATATTACACTACAGTGGCATTAGGTGGAAGAGGTGAGCTGGTTGGTGAATAAGGAGAAGAGTAATGGGCCATGGATAGTTCCCTAAGGGACCCCTAAGGATACTGGTAGATAGATGGTTGGTTTTGCCATTGTACTGCTTGCTGCCATCCAGATAGGTATCTTTTAAACCATGTGATTGAGGAGGGACTGATATCAAGGGTGGATAGTGTGTTAAGAAGCATATTGTGGTTGACCATATCAAAAGCCTTTCATAGAGCCAAAAATACTGTGGAAACACATTCCATTCTGTTTCTGTACTGGTTAACTGTGTTGGTAAAGGACATTAATGGCGTGGTGGTACTGTGGGAGGGTCTGAAGCTGTGCTGAGACTGAGATAACATATTGTTATTGAGGAGGTAGTGCATCAATTGGGTGTGAACAACTTTTTCTAATATTTTTGATAATGGTGATAGAATAGCAATGGGATGGTAGTTATTGAGTTCTATGGAGTTACCTCCTTTGTGCAGTGGAATTGTATGGGAGCTTTTCCAGATGGAAGGCACCTTACAGTCAGATATGGATATGTTAATAAGGATGGCAACATGGTAGGCTATAGCCTCTGAGGCTAACCACAAGAATTCAGCTGGTAGGTTGTCAGCAGTTAGGGTGGTAGGTTTACGTTTTTGAAGGAGTTTTGAAATAGCTTTGATAGACACTGGGTGCAAGTTAAAGTGAGGGATATTATCCTGTTTGTCAGCATGTATTTGGGAAAGTGCTTCGATAGGGAAGTTAGTATTATTTTGGTGCAATATCTATTAAATTGAGTGGGAATATTATCTATGTTGTTTGTAATTGCTGGTGTTGGTGAAGTGCATTTCCCTGGTTTAAGTATAGAGGTTACTACAGCCCAGACATTTTGTGGATTATGAGCATATTTTTCTTGGATGTTTTGATAGTATTTAATTTTGTCTAGTTTGGTTAGTTTCTTGGCTTTATTCCAGAGTTCTAGGTACTTTTGTTTTGAAGTGTGGGTTTTGTATTTGCGGAAGTGTAGCCAAGTTTTGTCCCATTCCTTGAGAATGGATTTATTTTCTTTAGTTAGTCACTGGGCATAGTTTGTCTTTATTCTAAAGGTTCTGGTGGGTGCATGCAGGTTTAATGTTTGTATGAAGGTTGAGTTAAAGTAGTTCACTGCTTCATTGAGAGTTAGTCCTAACCGTACAACCCAACCCAGTTTTGTCCAAATTTCCTTGGATGTCTATATGATAGGTTATGCTAGTTGGGATTAATTTACTTACTGTTGACCTCTGTTTATCAGAGACATGGGGCCAGACCATGGATGAATGTACAATTTCCCATCCAGTGATCAAACTTTCTTTTGTATAGGGTCTGAGATGTACTCTGCTTCATGTATTTGGGAATCCTTTGAGATGCATATCTGTCTCTCCAGTATGTTCTATTTATGTTGCAGACAAAGTTCAGGTCCTTGGCTCTAATGTTTCTGGTGCGGTCTATTTTGTGGATGTGCAAGAAATCAATCAGAGCTAAATCTGACAATGCCTTATATGCCAGGCTTAGATTGCATCCCAGTAACCTTTATGAGTCTGAGTACAGATGCTGTGCCTTAAGGCAATCCTTGGTGAGAAAACTTTGAGGATGTTTCATCTATTACAAATGTCTAGTTAGATACATGCCAAGGGTGGTATTGTAATCAGTGATGGGTCTGATAAGGACCGAGTCGAGATGTACTGTAACTTCCTTGGAGCTGGATGCCATACTCTTGGTTATGAGTTGGGCAACATAGAATGATTTTCTTACAATCTTGGGTACATGTTGGTCAAAGGCCAGATTGCTGTCTATTTATGTTCCCAGATCCCTAACTATCAAGTCAACTCTTAGGGATATTTTATCAATGGAGCTTGCATGCATGATTTCTCAACATTATAATGCATTTCTTCACTTTGAGTTTTAATCCATGGCTTTTGCTCAAGTCACTTGTTTGTGTTATAGGTTCATAGGTTCATAGGTTCATAGGTTCATACTAGGCTATCTTCCCTAGGGCATTTATAAGCCTAGCCAGAGTGTGTGTGGCTTTCACCACCCCTTAGGATGAGAATACTATACCCATTAATTTGCTGTGCCTCTGTCCAGCAGTGATACAGAGATGATTCCCGGGGTAAACCTACGATCTCCCATCCACTCGTCAAGATTTCTCTTGAACAGAGTCAGTGAGGGGCTCTGCCTCACATGGACTGGGATTCTGTTCCATAGTGTAGGGAGTCTCTGGGTGAAGAATCTGTCCCTCCAGCACATCCTATTTATATCCGTGTTAAGGTTTAAGTCTCTTGCTCTCGTGGCTCTGGTGGATTTCGATTTTTTGAGGTGGAGCATGTCCATTAATTCCGGGTTGGACATGGCCTTGTATGTCAGGCACAGATCACCTCTGAGCAGACGGTATGCGACTGAATAGAGCTGGAGTTTCCTCAGTCGGCCATCGTATGACATATGTTTGAGCCCCTTTATCCTTTTGGTGAGGAACGTTTGGGGTCTTTCCAACTGCTGCAGGTGTCGGGTAAGGTACATTCCGAATGGGGCGTTGTACTCAATCATTGGTCTGATAAGTGAAGAGTACAGGGGTACAATGACCTCTCCTGATCTGGATGTGAATCCCTTCATGATCAGGTGGGCAATGTAGAAGGTCTTCCTAACCACTTTGGCAATGTGAGTGTCAAAAGAGAGGTTACTGTCAACTTGGGTCCCCAGGTCCCTGATAACTTCTTCCGTGTTTAATGGATTACCACCTATGTGGTAATTAGGGGTTACCTTGTTTTTCCCAAAGGGTATGACTATACATTTTTTGGCATTTAGCTTAAGGCCATGGCTCTAGCACCAGTTATCCATTTCTATGAGACCTTTCTGGAGGATGTCTGTGTCTGATGGAGTGTCAATTATGGTGCCCAGTTTGCAGTCATCTGCAAATTTTGTCAACCACAATCCCCCTATGTTTGCCTGCACTTCAGAAAAATAAATGCCGAACAAGAGGGATCCCAGGACTGAGCCCTGTGGGACACCGCTCGTGACCGGCTTAGAGTCTGACATGGCACCAGCAACTCTAACCCTGTGTGTTCTGTCCTTGAGCCAGTTTGCAACCCATCTTGTGACATATGGGTTTACATCTAAGCTGGTGAGCTTTTCTATGATGCCCGAGTGGGGTATTGTGTCGAACGCTTTTGCTAGGTCAAGGTAGGCTGTGTGAACTGCCTTACCCTCATCAATGGCCTTGGTGACTGTTTCGAAAAAGTCGAGCAAGTTCAAGAGGCAGGATCTGCCCTTGACAAAGCCAAATTGGGTAGGATCCAGTGTCTGTAGGTCCCCAATGTCTTTATTTATGAGTTCCATTATGATCCTCTCCATAGCTTTGCAGACAAGGCTCATCAAGCTTATGGGGCGGTAATTTCCAGGGTCCGTAGAAGCACCGCCTTTGTGGAGTGGGACCACAGTTGCCGTACGCCATTCTTTGGGTACGTATCCTGTAGTAAGGCTAAGATTAAACAGCAGCCTTATGTGTGGGTTTAGTTCCTCATTGAGTTCGTGTAGCACACATCCGGGGACACCGTCCGGTCCCATTGATGCTGTGTTTTTTGCTTTAGAGAGCAGCTCTCACCTGGGCATCTGAGAAGTTTGGGAGGCTAGACTCTGGTGGGATAGATATTTCTCCTTTTGGGGGAGGGAGGAGAAATTTGCACTGAACCTGTCTGCCAGTATGTTGGCAATGTCTGTGGGTTCAGTGATTTTTTATCATTTTGGACTAATTCTGAGCATATCTGGGAGTTTCCACCCAGGTTTCTAACATAGCTAAAGAAGGCTTTATGATTGTCTTTTGTGTCATTAGCGATTTTTCTCTCAAAGTTGGCCTTGGATGATTTTATGAGTGATCGTAGTTTTTGCTAGTATTGATCAGAGATGCCTTCCCATTTAGGATTTTGCTCTGTCATGTAGTAGCTTTCTCCTCTTGTTGTAGAGTTTGTTTATGGCTGGAGTCCACCAGACCGGCGCCTGCCTTTGGTGGAAAGGGTCTTGATTTTATTAGGGATTGCTTGATCCATACATTCCTGGAGGTGCTCGTAGAAGGCATTTGTAAGGGTTTCAGCAGCGTGGGTTGTGGTTTCCACTGGCTCGGGCCTTGAAGGATACCACTCCAGTCTTAAGAAGTGTGAAGTTTGCTTTTGAGAAGTTCTTCACTGTGGTCTTTTTGCTGGGGTGGGGTGGGATGTGGATCTCCAGTGAGATTAATTTATGGTCTGATCTCACCAATGAGGGATATACTTCGGTGTGGAGCATTTTGTCCCCATGTTTGTGATGATCAGGTCTAGTATATTTTCTCCTCTTGTGGGAATGGTGACTAGTTGTTCCATAGCATTTGAGTTTATGAACTCAAGGAACCTTTGGGCTAGGGTGTTGGGGCTTGAGTAATGTTCCCAGTCTATGTTTGGGTAGTTGAAGTCACCCAATATGATGGTGTTTGGAGAGACATTTATACTCTCCAGTGTCTTCAGGAAGGCTGTGTGGGTTTCCTGAGTTTGAGAAGGTGGTCTGTAGCATGTTACAAACTGTAGGGCAGTTTTACCTATGGTTAATTGCACCTGGATGGTCTCCGATGCTTCGTGCGTTGCCACTAACCTGGAGGTGTGGGTATCCTTTATGAATATGGATACTCCCCCCCCTTTTGTGGTTCGGGCCCGATTTTGGGGCGGAATGCATGATATGAGGTATAACCTGATAGTGCTGGGGTGCTCTCAGGAGCCTTGAACCAGGTTTCAGTCACAGCACAAACATCGATCTTCTCCATACTGAGGAGGGCTTCGAGGGTGTGCATCTTGAGGTTTAGACTTCTGGCATTGAGCAGTATTACCCTTAGTTTTTCTCCATTTTTGTTTTCTAGGGCGGTAGGCTTATCATTTGAGCCTTGCCTAAAAAAGGCACTATGGGGGTGGCAAGAGCCTTTGCCAATATCCGGAAGCCCAGGGGTAACAGGTGCAAGCCGTCCCTTGCGAAGCAGCGTGGCTTGTCAAGCATGTCATCCCAGGCAGACAGACATTGGCTCCCCTTAGATTGACACCAGTAATTAAGCCAATTATTAAAGCTGATCATTTTGTCTCTGTATTGTGGCATCATTCTTGGTGAGGGTAGGATACTGCTCAGGGTCAGGGTCATACCGGCCTGGGCTACATAATCTGAGAGCTCCTCTATGTCTCTTTTCATGTAGTCCAGGGAGGTACGTCTCAGGTCGTTCACACCGGCATGGACAATGACTGAGTCATACTTGTACTTGCTGTGGAGTGACCTGAGTGCTTGTGTTATGTGGTGGATTCTAGCGCCTGACAGGCAGCTAACTGTGATCTTTTCCTTGTTTAGTCTGGTGAGAGGGACATCAGTGTGTCTGACTATGGAGTCACCTATAACAAGTGTGTCTGGCATTGTGTTTGGCCTTAAGGGCTGTGACTGTTTAGCACACTGACTTTGAGAACTATGTGTTGCATGTCTTATGTCTTGAGGTGGCAGTTGCTTGGGTGTCTGCTTTGGAGGCCTCTGTAGTTTTGGTAGATTTTTGATCAGTGCCTCCGAGTATGTCTTTGTGTGTTTATGTGTTTGTTTTGCAGTTGTAATAGTTCTATGTGAAACTGGGTTTGTGGTGTGCGTGGTTTCCTTCTCCTCCTGTCTGGTCTTGCCAGTCCTGAGTTGAGAGAGCTCAGCCTCCAGTTTGGCTAAATAGTTGCATCTCTCACATGTATTTGTGTTTTGTGGGAGAAGGAGTGGGTTGTCTGTGTACATGAGGCAATTGTAACATTGCCTCAAGATGCCCAGATTCACCAGCTGAACAGGAGAGGACGCTAGCAACTGACCCTTCGACATGCTAGAAAAAGTGAAAAAGTTTGCTGTGTAACTGAGTCAGAAGGGACCTATAGGGAATGGGTATTCAAGGGGATTCTAGGCTAATGTAGTACTTTGTTTAGTATACAAGTACTTTACCTATATAAAAATGCTTTAGGAGCAAGTGCTGAGCTATTGAGATAGAGAATAGACTGTTTAGATTGCAAGTAGAGAAGTTCTAAGGGAAAAATTGAAGAGCAGACTTTACGGAGCCAGAAATAGTTTAACCTTGTTTAACCGGCGCTGCCCGATGGTGCTCTATGGGCAACTCCGTGCTAAATCACGCAAAAGCGCGCTAAAGTGGGATTTATAGCAGGGGGTTGAAAAGACCTAGACTCTCTTGTAGGATGATGGATTTATTGGAGGAATTTATGATAGCTCCCAATTTACAGTCATCTGAGAACTTTGTGAGCCAGACACCTTTGACTTCTGAGAAGTAGATGGGAGACTATCCTGACCTCATAAATGGCCTTGCGGGAATTTACTACACCTCTTAGTACCCTGTTTAGATGAATCACAAAGCCCGTATCTCTATAACAGTTGCACTATGAACCTGTGAACTTTCTGATTTTGGCCATGGCTTTTTTTCTTCTGTTATACACCCTGTTAAAGTAAGGACTCCAACACAGGAGGTTCTCTTTGGTGTTAGATCTGGGATTACTTCTGGGAGGAATGGCAGCATCAATGCAGCCATTTACATGTTTGTACAGGGTTTCTGTAAATAAATTCTGCATAGGAAGCTATATTCACAGGGTTTGGACAAGCAATGACTTTTGACAAACTGTCACTTAATAGGATATAGTTTGCTTTAGAATAGTTCCTAACTGTTACAGGTTTAGTTGGGTTTTCCGGGTTCATTTTTATTTTGTGGGAGACAGTTTTCTGGCATGACCTCACCAATGAGAATGTGACATGGAGGATGCAAAGCTTTCTCATATTACTGAGTACTAGATCCAATATGTTTTGTCCTCTGGTTGCAGTGTGCACTATCTGGTTCAGGGTGTTTGTGCTGATGAAGTCCATTAAGCATTGGACCTGTGAGTTAGAGGCACTGCACATTTCCCATTTAATAGAGGGGCAGTTAAAGTTTCCAATGAATAGGTTATTTGTTTAGGTGCTGAACTCCTCTAGTAGATATAGGTCTGAGTTGTGAGCCTTGTGGTTATAGAGGGTGAGCTGTAGCTGGCCAGGACCTGTTAATCAACCAAATCTATGTAGACATGGACAGATATGAACATGGATGAAATCTGGGGTATCATCCTGTTTAACCAGCCAAGAGTTGTAGTTGTTTTCAGCACAGATCAAAACACCTTCACCTTTAGCCCCTGTCTGTGCTGCTCTTGGTCAAAATGTGTATATGTTATTGTAGTCTTGTACTGCTGGAGAATTTTCTGGAGCTTTAATGTCTACATTCTCCAGAATGAAAAGAACTTGTAGGTTGTGGACTTTCTTGTTTAGGCTCCAGGTTTTCAGCAGGACACCTTAAGGTTGCTTTGCGCTTTTTTATATTTTTATTTATTTATTTTTTTGTTTTGTTTTCTACTGTGTTGGTAGTTTTGTCGATTTGATATTGCCTAAAAAGGTTCTAAGGGGAGGATAGCAAATTTCCAAAAGCTGGAACTTCCAGGATTTGTATCACAGAACTTATCTTAGATGACAGGTTCAGTCACTGTATTACTTATTATGCCTCCTTATTTCCCTGTTCAAGTACACAGATGGAGGAATTGCCACCACTGAATTGCTTTTCTGCCTGTTTTCTTTCTTTCTTTCTTTCTTTCTTTCTTTCTTTCTTTCTTTTTTGCAATATTGCAACATGTCTAGAGAATGGGAAGAGTTTTTTTAACATTATATCAAATATCAGACAGGTATATAATTTCTTACTTAGTCGATTGTGCCATATAATTCTATTCTTGTATCATATAAGATTTGGATTAGTCTATTACCATGAACTCAGTCAGAAATATTGTTTATACTTTTATTTTCAGTATTAATGCAATATTTGTCCTCATACCATGATACTTACCCCCCACTCCCTGGGTGACACACTTTTCTTAAAAGATATAATTTTTAGGGTCTTCACTTTGCACTATTAAGTGATATTCATTCACAAACCACAAACGTTTAGCCATACTCCTTGATCTTAAGTATTTCTTACCTTCACTGTAACCCCATACAGCTAAAATTCTACTATACCTAGAGCTCCTAATTTTGTAGGGTGAAACATTTTCCTCCTTACAATTCTATCCATTTGACCTTGAAGCAGATTTTACATACCTTTCTTTTACATTGTTTGAAGTCTTTGAAAAAACTCATATGGACAGTTCATTGAAATTAAAGTGAAATTATCATTTAGCTCAGAAATGGACACACTGCCAAAGCTACTATAATGTTTAATGTGTAATAATTGGACAGGCATTAATAATAAACTAATATAAAATCTTACATGATTAAATTTTATCATTTGACCTGGCATTCTGGGACTATTCCACAAAAATCAACAAAGAATCTTTTTCAGAGGACAACAAAAAATTATTAAATTCCATAAACAATACCACATCATCTCTTTACTGGAAACTGTTTGCATGGAAATTTCTTCATAGAAGTTTCTTTACTCTCTGTAAAATTTCATTTCCAAGAAATAAAATGCTGGAGATGTGGTGAAATGTTGGAGGCTAATTGGGTCTATATGTTTATTGAGTGTAGAGTTGTCCTACAATTTTTGATTGATTTCAGATATTGTATAAAGGCTTTGTGTTTATCTGATTCTTTGTTGTTATTTAATGTTCCTATTGCAAGTGTAATCCCAAAATATCAAATACCACTCCTTTGGTCACTTTTGGCCATTGCTAGAAAAATAATCACAATGAATTGGTAGAATGAACAAGAGCTTGTATTCAATGGCTTTATATGTTTAGCTAAAAGTGTGTGCGAACAAGAAATGCAAACTATTCTAAGTAGAACATCTAGTATAACTCATAAAATAATAACCTGGCAAAATTTTAAGTTTTATTGGATAAATATTAATGGTGTAAATACTTCATATTGATCTTTGTCATGGACGATTGTATATAGTTATATATTGTTGACTTTATGGTTGTTTTTCATTATGCTTTTATTGTTCTGATTGTTAATTATGTTTGTAAATTCAAATAAAAATTTTTTGGAAAAAAAAGAAAAACTCACGTGTCACAAAAATATGATTTTAGTAGCCTAACATTTTAAGTACTTGTACTCTAGACAGAAAGGGTAAATGATAATGTTTCCAAACAGTCAACTTGTGTGTGATCATCTAGATGAGAGGTTTCATATCCTTTCCAGGCTGATGCTAAATTTGATCCTCAGGTACATACATTCTTGTTCCACTTGTATAATGCATTTTTCACAGTTATGTACCTTTTTCTCTGTAATAACTGTCAGTGGGACTATGGATATAAATTTCACAAAGAAAGCTTATCAAACAGGGAAACTCTGCATTGTATCCATTACTTAGGTGAAGGATTATCTCAGATTTGGCAACCATAAAGTACAATCATCCGCAAACCAATATATTTTTGATTGGCTATATGGATTACTTGATTTTTATTTTGTTTGATATTTATTTTGTTTGATTAGTAGACAATTTAGGAAATAGGAGAATGGGTAAACCCTTGATGGTACTTTTATAAATGTTTACTGGTGGAATAGAACTCTGTTTCTATCAATGCAGTAGGATTAGAATAAAGTAAACTGCATTTACTTAGGAAGGCATTAGAAAATCTGCATTCCTCTTTCATCCCTCCATTAGATAGTTCCATTCTATAGAATCAAATGCTTTGTCAATATCCAGAAAAATAGCTGTCCCTTCAACTCCTTATTTTAAACAGTAATCCAAATATTCAAACAGAGACTAGTTAACTGTAGGCCTTCACCTCTGCTCCTTAAAGTTTGTGGATACAAAGACCGTTATCTGGAGGTAGAAGGTCTTAACTATATGGGAAAAGCCAGTCTTCATTAGACTTGACAGCATCAAAACCTTTCCTTCCTACAATTGTGCCTGAAATCCTCCTTTTGCTTCTACTTGGTAATACATATTGAGCTGTAATTCTACAAACTCCTCCACAAATTTTTAAAAAAAAATCTGTTGTACATGTCTGGGTCTTTATCGGATATTAATGCATGGATTGCCAACAGTACATTACCTCTAGGCAGAGACAATTTTTTTTCTTTTTTCTTTTTGTAGTAACATTATAGGGATTTTATCCAGATCCAGGCTATGTAAAAAAATGTTTTCTGCATACTTGTTAATAAGATGTTGTCACTTAAGTTTATTATATTACTTCCTCATTTGCTCATTTATTATTTGTCAGTCTCCTACAATTCATTCTTCTCAAGCTGGTTATAATCATTTCTTTTGCTTTGTCTTGATATTTTTTGTTGTATTTTTTTGGTGATTTTATTCCCATAGCCCTAGTACAATTTATATATATATCCAAGTTTTCTGAGAGTAACTGAGGTGTAATGCTTTACATTTATTCTCTGTTTTTCTCCATTCTCCATTTATTGTCCATTTGTAGGAGATTGTTTATAAATATTTAACTTTTGCAGTGACACTTTTTGTATTTCTCTCCTGTTTTAATCTGATATGTTAACTTGTACAATGTGGATTTTTATATAATTTATCAGCCCTTCTATCTTGTGTACATAACCACCTGATCTTAATGTTTTCCCTGATGTCAAACCTATATTGAGTTATTCCACTGCTGATCCTATCCCTTCAGTATGTACATATACAATATACATTATTTCTCTGTTTTGTTGTCAGTCACAAAATCTGACATTACAATAGTATGGTCTGATAAAGAGGATGGACATAACTTCAAACGACTGACTTGGGGTAACAACTAGCACAAAAGAAGAAACAGGCTCAGTCTTCTGGCAATACCTCCCTGTTAAGCAATGGAAGTTAAACCCATCTCATCAGGACACATTATTCTACACAATCTTACGACATTCCACTCTTCCTTAATTTATTTTAAAAGTAAAGTGATTGTGGGTGTTCTATAGACTCCTCATGTTAATCTGTCCCTTTGCCTGATCAATGATAGAATTAAAGTTCTCTGCCATAACACAATAATCTATCATATCACTGACCCCACAAATTTGTATCATTAGTTTAAGGTATATTTGTGTCTAATATTTATTGAGATCATAAGCATTAATTAACCATGTTAGTTAGGTGTTTATACTTTCATCATGATCCATCTGCCTTCTTTGCCTTTGATTGTTATAGTTAACTTACAATACAATGATTTGTAAAAGAGAATAAACACTCCCCATTTGGCAGATGAGGAACTGCTATGTGTTGTGTCACGATGACACATTCTGCTGTAGCTATCTTCGCTGTTAAGGTTTGTTTCCTGCAAGTATATAATAATATTCCTTGTTTTGGCCAGAAGTTGCCAAAAAAGAAAAGCGATTGTGTATGAGATATGGAATTGTGTGAGTGTTTTCATCAATATCTATAATATCTCAGAAGTGAAAGAAAAGACAGAATGGGTCTGAATGGAGAGATGGTAAAATTGGCAAATAAAGGTGAGGAGTATTGCTGGAAGTGAATATATCATCGAGTTTTGGTAAGTACCTTCATGACATGGACCCTGTTTTTAAAACATCTCACCAAGATGGGACGGAGATATAGACTGTAGTTTTTATAGCATATATTCATGGGTAGAAGTAGGTTAAAAAATAAAAAAAGAGAACTGAGTGCACAAGTCCCAAGATTAAAAATTGCCCAATCCTAGTAGGTGCACTGGTGCCAGGACTGGAAAAAAATGACAGTGTAGAATATTTAAGACACAGAAACATTACTACAATGGTGTTAGGCCAGGATCAGGGGGAGGATGACCTCCCTGTTGTAGAAGGAAATAGTAGTCCACAAAAAACACAAAAACTGACAGGTCAAAAAAGAGCCATAAAGATGAGAGAATGGACTACTGAGGATAAAAAGATATTCAAAAAGATTAAGAGAGAAATTAGAGGAAAGAAAACAAATACGTGCACATGAAAAACTGTCAAAAGTTTCAAATGCAAAATTGTGTTCATTAATACAACAGATTCATGAAATATATTATATAGACCAAGAAACCTTGGGCCATTTGGAAAAAGAAATGTTGTAAAATTGTGAAAATATAAATAAAACAAGCAATGGATTTTTTGAAAGGTATAAGAAAGAAACATGGACATGGGAAAGAAAAAAAGTTCTGATATTGTACAATATTTATGCAAAGGAGAAAGCCAAACTAATTCAATGCAACAAAGGTGTTCCAATGATATTTGAAGAGAAATACGGCAAAGGCACCCAGATATGGAAAATTTCAAAATAGATAAAATAAGATCACAGAGGGGGAACAGAACAGAAGATTAGTAAAGTAGTAGTTAAATAATAGTAGCTGAAGTTATGGAATATGTGTGAAGTGAAGGATTTACTGCAGAAAGTCACATAGGTTATGTCACAGCATGATGAAACATTGAGTACCCAAAATAAGAAGCAGGTGGAGTGGGAGACATCTGAAGTAGAAATATAGGCATAGGAAATAAAAAGAGATTTAACATGTTAATATAAGGAGAAAGCAAAACTAATTAATACTAAAAGCAACAACAGAGATATTTGAAGAGAAATACAGAAAAAGGCATCCAGGTATAGAAAATTTTACAATGCAAACATATGAAAACAAAGAGAGAAGTAAAAAAGAGGATTATTAGTGGAGAAATTAAAGAAATTGAAAGTGAAGTTATAGATTACCCACAAAGTGAAGGATTTAATGTATAAAATCCAGCTCTGGTAATGTCACAGCATGACAGAACAATGATTCCCCAATATTAAGGAGAAACAGGTAGAACAGAAAGCATATGATCAGTTGCCACATGAAGAAACTCTGGAATCTTCAGTAGGAAACAAAATTCAGTTGGAGTTGCACAACAAAGGAAAGAGCAGGAAATGGTGACAAATCTAACACAGTCAATGTTCTGGAGTGATATGACAGTGCATTTCCATATGAAAGAGCAATGGATGATGCAGGAGGCAACTGAAGAGAATATAGGTTCATAGCTGTGTACTAGGCTAATGGCCCTGGAGCCTTTATAAGCCTAGCCCATAGAAGTGCCCTGGCATCGTGCCACCCAACGTTAGTTCCCAGTGCCTCTATCAAGTAGAGCCACTGGAGTGATCCCTGGGGTGAATTTTCTATTACCCATCCACTCATTAAGATTTGTTTTGAAGAGGGACAGTGAGGTGCTCTGTTTGACATGTATGGGAAGTCTGTTCCAGAGCATGGGCAGCCTCTGGATGAGGAACCTATCCCTCCAGCATTTTCTGTTGATTGTGGTAATAAGGTTGAGGTCTCTGGAGTGTGTGGTGTGGAAGGATTGGGATTTCTTTAGATGTAGCATTTCTAAAAGAGCTGGGTCAGACATGGCTTTGTAATTCAAGCAGAGATCACCTCTAAGTAGGCGGTATGAGACAGAGAACAGCTGGAGTCTTTTGAGTCTGCCCATGTAGGACATGTGTTTAATGCCTAGGATCCTCTCCATGAGTTACTTCTGTGGCCTCTCCAGCTGTTGTATGTGTCTAGTGAGATACATGCCAAATGGGGCATTATACTCGATGATTGGTCTAATGAGGGAAGAGTAGAGAGAGAGAGAGAGACGATGACCTCTTTCTTCCTGGATGCAAAACCCTTGGTAATGAGATGTACCACATAGAAGGACTTTCTGACCACAGTGGCAATGTGGTGGTCGAAGGAGAGGTTAGGTTACTGTCAACCTGCGCCCTCAGATCTTTTATAACACCTTCAGTGTTCAGTGGGCTCTCATTGATGTGGTAATTACTGAGAATCGAGTTTTTACTAAAGGGGATGACGATGCAATTTTTGGCATTAAGCTTAAAGCCATGGTTTCGACACCAGTCATTGGTCTCAGTGAGGCCTTTCTGTAGGATGTCTGCATCACTTGGGGAGTTAATAATGGCTCCCAGTTTGCAGTTGTCTGTGAACTTGGTCAGCCAGAGTCCCTTTGTGCTGGCCTGGACTTCTGAGAAGTAGATGCCGAACAGGAGAGGACCCAGGACCAATCCCTGTGGGACTCCACTTGTGACTGGTTGGCAGTCTGACTTGGAGTCTGCTACTTTCACACTCTGTGTCCTAATTGTGAGCCAATTTGCAACCCACCTAGTGATATAGGGGTTGATGCTTAGTTTGGTGAGTTTATCAATAATTCCTGAGTGAGAAATGGTATCAAAGGCCTAGGCCAGATCGAGGTTGGCTATATGCACTGCCTTACCTTCATCCACAGCATGATCTCCCTTTCACAAAGCCAAATTGTGTGGGGTCTAGAGTTAGGAGATTTCCTATATCTTTGTTAATCAAGCACATGATGATGTGGTCCATAGTTTTACATATCAGACTCATCAGGCTAATGGGGCAATAATTCCCAGGGTCTGTAGTCACTCCCTCTTTATGAAGAGGGATGACTGTAGCAGTGCACCATTCAGTAGAGACAAAGCCTGAGGTGAGGCTGTGACTAAACAGAGCACATAGATGTGGTTCCAGTTCACGTTGTAGTTCATGTAGAACCTAGCCAGGGATATTATTGGGTCCCATGAAAGCTGTATTCTTGGCCCTGGACAATACAGCTTTAACCTGCACTGCGGTAATGCTGGGTGCCTGGCATTCTTCCGGTATTGTGAGTGGTCCTTTGGGGGGGGGGGTAAAGTTGGCACGGAATCTGTCAACCAGTATGCTGGCAATACCTGTTGGCTCATTATAGGAGGTACCATTGTGCAGTAACTCAGACCAAAACTGGGTATTGCTGTGGAGGTTCTTGATATAGCTATAGAATCCTTTTTGATTATTTTTAGTGTCTGCTGCAATTCTGCCTTCATAGCTGGCATTAAAGGATTTGATCAGGGATCTTAACTTTTTGTTGAGGCTAATAAGGGAGTTTTTCCAATCTTGGGACTTCACCTTTTTCTGCAACAGTTTCTTCCTTCTGTTGTAGAGTTTATTAATAGCAGGGGACCACCAGATTGGCTTCCTTTTTTGGAGGAGACTGTCTTGGTTCTGTTGGGTATGGCTAGTTCCATCCATTTATTTACATGTTCTACAGTGCATTGGTGTATGATTTGACAGTCATGCAGCCATTTTCCATTGGTATGGGTGCTCTGAAGTTAGCCACCTCTGTTTTTTGGAGTCCAAAGTCAGCTTTGTAGAAGTTTTTCAAGGTGTTTACCTTTGCAGGGGGTGTGGGTGAGATGTGGATTTCCATGGTGATTAGTCTATGGTCGGATCTGACCAAGGAGGGATTGACTATTGGTGTAGAGCAACTGTCACCTATGTTAGCAATAACCAGGTAAAAAACATAGCTTGCTCTAGTTGGGGGTCAGAATGAGCTGGTCCAGGGTATTGGAAATGATGAATTCCAGGTATATTGGTGTTTGAGTAGTTTTCCCAGTTGATGGAGGGGTAGTTGAATTCTTCTAGTAAGAAAGTGTTGGGTTGGACCTTGATTAATTCTGGGGTGCTTAGGAAAGTAGAGAGAGTCTAGGGACAAGGTTGGGGACCTATAGCAGGTGATGATCTGGATTGACGTCTTACCCAATGTTAGTTGTACCTGAAGTATCTCGGATGCGTTATGCTGTGCTACTAGTCTAGAGGTGTGCATATCCTTTATGAATATGGAGACACCACTGCCTTTGGAGCTTTGGTCCATGTTTTGGGACTGAAAGGTGTGAAATGAGTTATAACCTGGTAGTGCAGGGGTGCTTTCTGCTACTTTAAACCAGGTCTCATTACAGCACAAATGTTAATGTTCTCCATTTTGAGGAGTGCTTCGAGTGAATGCATCTTGAGATTTAGACTTCTAGCATTGAGCAGCATGACTCTCAGATTGCATTTATTTATAGCTGTTATGGTGGTAATTGGTCTTTGAAACACTGCCTAAAAAAGGCACTAAAGGGGTGGCAAAAACCTTAGCCAGTTTCCGGGGTGACAGATGCAAGCCATCTCTGGCAAAGCATTGAGGTCTCTCAGTCATGTCATCTCAAGCAGACAGATACTGGATCCCCTTAGAATGACACCAGAAACTTAGCCAATTGTTGAAATCAATCATGTTTTGTTTGTACTGTGGTATCATTCTGTGTGAAGGTAGGATACTGCTCAGGGCTAGTGTCATACCTGCCTGGGCCGCATAATCTGAGAGCTCCACTATGTTGCTTGTCATATAATCCAGGGAGGTGCATTTCAGGTCATTCACATCCACATGGACAATGACAGAGTAATACTTGTATTTGTTGTGGAGTGACCTTGAGTGTATGTTTTATGTGTTGGATTCTGGCACCTGATAGATGACTGTTACCTTCTCCTTATTCAACCAAGTGAGTGGGACATCTATGTGCCTCAATATTGAGTCACCTATGATTAGTGTATTGGGCAAGGTGTTTTGCCTTAGGGGCTTACATTGAAGGGCACACTGTGAAGGTGATCTATGTGTCCTGTGGTTTGTTCTGTGTTGTGGTGGTCAAATGCATTTCTGTCTTGGAGGTCTCTGTCGTTTGGGTAAATTTGTATTGAGAACCGCCATGAAGGTTGGTGTGTGGTTTGTGATTTTATGTGTGAGATGTGGTGGTGGGTATTCTGGAGGGCTATGTGTTCCATGTGATGTGGTGCAGGTGTTGACCTTCTCCTCTTGACCAGCTAGTCTGGTCCTGGCTGGAGAGTGAGTAGCTTCCAATTTGGTGATATAAGTGCATCTCTCACAAGTCTGAGTGTTGGGAGGTAAGAGGAAAGTATTGTCTGTGTACATGAGTCAGTTGCTACACTGCCTCAGAATGCCCAAGTGCACCAGGTTTATAGCAGAATGCATAGGGAACTGCCCTTTAATCATGCCAGGAGGAGTGGTCATAACTACTAAGTACTGGATCTATTTCCATGAAGAAAGACTAGTACTGATGGCACTTAGGTGTGCTACAGTAAAAGCTACAAAAACCTGTTTAAGTGTAAAGCAATTAGGCTATTTGAAGTGCAAGAGAGAAAGAAATAGCAAGATCTAAAGGAAAAACTGAAGAGCAGACTTTCTGGCACCAGTTATAGTTTGACACTGCACGGAGCTTAAACAAGGGCAAACCTGTGCAAATGTGAGCTTTTAAACCAGAAAGTTAAAAGGGATGGAAAAACTGCCCAAACAGCCAATAAACTACAATTTCTGGGCCAGAAACCACTCCTCTTGTGGCAGATAGGCTACCTAGTGCTTACCACTCCCACTGATAAGCTAGAAGGCTTCCCTCCAACACAGAAAGGCTTGGGGGGCACAGAAGCTTACAAACAGTCCTGGATACAGCAACTCTGTATCTGGACTAGACTAGTTACAGGAAAGACAGGAAACAAGCTTTGAACTATTTCTTTAAGCAGCTAAAGCAGCAATAAAAACAATTCAAATGCTGTATAAGCTAGCCTGCTTGAGTGTGTAGCAATATAAAAGCAAATACAGTTTAAATAAATGAAATTTAATTGAAAAATCACTAAAAAAGTGCAGAAAGCAGTAAATTAGGAAAAAATCAAGATGGAGGCACTTACAGTATCAAAAAAATGATGCCAGGAATATATATAAATAATTCAGTCAAGCAAAAATTAAGACAGTGCAGAACTCTGAACAGTTACAAAGTGCCAAAAGGTCTACTTATCAGCTCTATATTTCCAGATTATTTGAGAAGCACAGTCAGTCAGAACACAAGGAGATTCTAGCAATTGTAGATTCTAGCAGTCATAGTAAGATGTTCTGCCAGAAATAGAGAATAATGTGTCCTCAGTTTAAAAGAAAAAGATCTCAGGGACGAGATGCTTGATTTAATAGAGACTGCTGGACATTTTAAGATCAATGAAAACACTAAATTACAGAAAGTCAATAAGACCCAGCATGTTAGAAGTCTGCTAAGTGAACACAGTAATCAAGACTATTAACAGAAATTCATGTGATATAAAATAAGTAACAATGATATATTGCTATGCAGCTAAATTATGCAAAATTGTAATTGTTTCTTTCTCTTGTGAAGGTTTCTTACCCTTGCCTCTACTGAAAACATGTTTTTGGCTCAGTTAGGTGATCCAGGAAAACAAATGGAAATAAATAAAGCAAATAAATACTAATTACAGATACTATAGGAATAAAAGGTGCCTTCTGTGAAGGTTGGGCATCGGGCTGGCAACTCGGCACTGTAAAACTCCACTGCCAATCATGACCGGACCGGTTAAACGCTGTGGTGACCCCTAACCGGGATAAGCCGAAAGACAACAACTATAGGAATAAAACATAGAGACAGAAGACATCCTTTACAAGTTCCCACTTTATCATTCAGGGGGATCTGAACACCATATTTTAATGAAAATCTTCTAAATGTTAATAAAAATGCCTTATCTAGGGTCTTGTGTTTTTTTTTTGGATAATTGTTGAATATCAGAAAATACACACAGATGATTTAGGTTCCCCTGCCTTCCCTTAATGAAAATCTTGTTATAGTCCATATATAATTTTAGGAATTACTATTTTCTAAAGTTTGACTGCTAGATTTTAGCAAGTATTTTTGTCTCTGAAGGCAATAAGAAGATGGGCCTATAGTTCCTCAGGAAGATTGGGTCTGTGCACGGCTTTGGAAAGAAGGCTAATAAGAAAGGCATCTGACCTGCTCTTAGAATAAAATCAGTAGTGCAACAACTTGTAATTCCATTTACATTTAAATACTTTATGAAAATCTGTGAGGATGCTTTAAAAACTAGAGGCCTTTGCTTTAATAATGGGATTAAAAGCCTTTAAAGTTGTCTATACTGGTTAGCTTGTTGAGGCTGTTTAATGCTTCATGAGTGACTTTTGAGCTATGAATATTATTAACATTTTAATTCAGTTAGCTTTTACCCCGTCATTGGTACAAATGTGGGGATCCTGCATTGTTAAAAGATGTTGTCAGAGACTTAGGGGCACACATCGATAGTAATCTGGCCTTTGACCATTAAGTGTCTACAGTAGTGAGGAAATCATTCTATGTTGCACAATTTATGAATAAAGGTATGGCAGCTAAGTCCAAGGAAGTCATTGTTCCACTGTATTCAGCATTCATCAGACCTATCATTGAGTAAAATGCCTACCTTGGTTTGTTACTAACCAGGCATATCCAACAATTAGAATGCCTACAGAGGTATCTCACTAAAAGAATACAGGGCTGAAGTAAAATGTCCTATACAGACCACATCAAGGCTCTATCCCTGTATTCTTATTCTAGCTCCTACAGGCTTTACAGGAGAGATCTATGCCTGACGTACAGGACATTGTCAGACCACACTCTGATGGACCTCTTGCATATCTGCAAAACAAACAGCACTAGAATTACCCATTCTAAAGACTTAAACCTTGCCTCTGATATAAATAGGACCTGCTGGAGTGACAGGTATTCCAGATATTACCCCATCTCTGGAACAGGTTCCCCATCCATGTGAAGCAGAGTTCCTCCCTAGCTGAATTCAAGTGCAACCTGGACAACTGGATGGGGAACAAGAAATTCATCCCTAGTTTGGCATCTATGTCTCTAATGGACACAGGAAACCTGCAAATGGTTCATCTCCCAGGCCCAAGCGTGTTAATGTTTCATCTCCCAAGCCCCTCCTTACACTTATCAAGGGTATCAGAACTTACCAGAGATTTGCGATTCTTGGCTAGGCTTAAAAAGGCCCTTGTGGTCATTAGCCTAGCAAACACCTAAGACTCTATGAACCTATGACATTGTTTATAGCTGCAGTGGAACAGCAAAGCTTGCCACCACTATCTTGTAAAAATTGTTTATTTGTTCAGAACAGCAAAACCTGCAACGAGAATCCTGTAAAAATTGTTCATTTGTCCATAATATTTTTTTAACCATCTTGTAACTTCAGATACATTGTATGTTTAAAAAATAAAGGAATTAATCTCACGTTTTCATTCCAAAACTATATTATCCATGATTTCAAACATTTCTTCGATTCCTCTTTCTTAAGCAAATATTTTCTCTACTGATTCCTTCCAGTAGATGAAGAAAGGCCTCTCATACCTAGTTTAAGTAGTATGCAATCTGAGTGAAGATTAGCTATGGTATCTTAAAACTGTAGATGTGGTATCTATACCTCCTGCCTGCTCAATAAACCAGGTATTGATTACAAAATAATTGATTTGGCTTGATGCTCCCATTGCTGAATCCAATAACCTGAAATCTAAAATGTTGGACTACTAAAGCACGATGGAGCTATTCTGCAGTTACTCTCAAAATTGGACTGTATAACACTTTTCACACTTAGAGTGATGAAAGGAGATATTCCCAGCACAGCTAGCTGGAATTTTGTAAATAATTATATGTAATTAGTGAATATCTAAATGATTTATACAAGATGCTTGTGTTATAAATGTATTCAAACTGTATGTCATGTGTATATCAAACTGCTTGTACAGACGTGTGTTGAAAAGGTATTTGCAAAGTGCTGTGTTTGAAATGTAACCGCAGTTTGCCATATTGAAAGAGAACAGAAATATGTACATCCACTATTGTAACTGTTTAAATGTGTGTGTGTAGTCCAGCAAACTTTAGAAAAATATCTGAAATGAAATTACTTTATAGGCTATGCAATGAAGAAGCTATCTCAAGTTTTCATTGTAGCTAGAGACAAAAAGTCTGTACTAGAAAGCTTTCTGTATTGCTCTTGGAGTGAAATAATTGCATGAAGGAATGCAATTGATTTATGACTTCCAGCACCTGTCAAAGATCTAAGCAAAAACCCTTGTCTGTATATTTTTACAGGTAGAAGCTAAATGCTGCCAGCTTCTAGCAATAGGAGTTGTTCGCCTGGGAACTAGAAGTCAGATGACCACAAATGATGTAATTGTGCAAGCTATCTGTTAGAAAAATATGTATTAATGTGTGTATTAGTAATATGCTTAGTGCATTCAGAGCCTAAAAGAGTTAACACATTTATTCTATTTCATACTGCATAAATCTGTACAAACTACAGTTGCTTTCTGACCTTGTACTGTTAGCTAAAATCTTGCTTGTGCTTTGGAAATTTACTGAGAAGCAGATGATTTCTGCTTGCATTAGGAAAATAATGAATAGAACAATACTGCTTAGATGAAACTCAGACAAGAAGTTCCGCTGTGCTATGAGAACATACACAGCTGCAGAAGTACCAGATAATTAGGACAAAGCCTGCTTGAAAATATGAAATGCAATCAGCATTTGCTTGTATCTGTATTAGAAGAGTACCTTGAAATGTAACACTGTACAATAGAGGCTTGTAAGCGAAGTACTGGTCATCAAGGCCAGGTTGTTTTTCTGAAAAGTTTCTCACAAATCTAGTCATGTCAGCTGAAAATCTGAAGTAACACCTGCTGTAGTACAATGCTTAAAGTTGTGTTTGATTACGTCAGCTTAGAAGGCCATGTCTTGTAAAACAGTATAAGAATGAACATACTTCCTGTTAGTAGTTAGACAAATCCTTGTATTTGCATGTTTTTGTCTCCTTGCTGCAAGTAAATTAAAGTGCCTTAACTGAACCTTACGTGTACTGGTCTTTGAAGCTTTTTCCTTTGACAGATTAGTCCTTTGGACCGGAAACCTTCACTTCACCTTGGATCAGACAGGTCAGGTGGCTTGAAACCGTACGGGGAAGAAACCACATAGGTTCTTCTTACTTGAAAAGTCCTCCGACTGAATTGTCATACAAAAGAGGCCAGCCACTTTCTAATCTGTGACTGAAGGATGGGTTTACTCGAACCAGGTAATCAATCACGAAGGCTCAGGTAAGGTGAATCCATCTTCTTTTCTTCTGTTTTAGATCAGAGACTAGATTTGTATTTTTTTCTGTTAGAGACTTTGTTATAAGTCAGGGACAGAAAGATTACTGTCTTGTCATAGATCAGGGAAACAGAGCAGGTAGGCAGTCATTCTGAAGAGACTATAAAAATATCCGTGGTACCACGTTAAAAATAAGGAGTTACATAACAATTAAAAGGGTAGAATAAAATGGGTAATAATTGCACAAAACGGTCCCAAAATCCGCCATTAACCAAAGACGCGAAATACATGCAGTCACAGCGTGCTGATAATATTAAATACTGCTCAAAATGGGTTAATAAATATGAATCTGATGGTAAATTAGAAAAATCCTCGCTTGTCAAACTTGGCAAACAGCTTAAAGCCGATTCTAAAGGTTGGGTAAAAAAGCAGCATCAATTAGGAATTCCTCAGGCACACAGGTGGATTGAGGAAGTAAACCCAAGGGAACAAAAGAGGAATAATTCAAAAGCAATGTTTTTAGATAAGGAGGACAATAACTTAGTAATAGCATCAGCCCCACTGCCTCCCTTACCAGAATATGAGGCAAGTGAACAAGTTAGTCCACCCCTGCGATATCCTGCTATCACTGTAAGTAGAGACACTACAAAAGCAACACTGTTTGTTAGAGATCCCATCGAGACCAGGTCTCAAACACGGGCAGGAAACTCAAAAGGGGACATTGAGTTATAACAAATGGGTAGAAATTCACGATATATGAATGAATAAGAAATATACCCACTTATAGAAGTGCCTAATCCTCAGGCAGGGAAAGAAGGACAGGACCCAACTATTCTAGTGTATAGACCCTGGACTCCAGAAGACATCCGGAAAGCCACTGAGGGAATTCCCCATCAAAAAGTTAATTTTAGAAAGTTCTTAGAAGATTTGCAAGGAATGACGCTAAGTTATAATTTAAACAGAGAAGACGTAGAAAAAGTAGTCAGACAAATTGTGGGACCAGATTGGCACATGATTAGTGGTGACTGGATTCCCCGTGATATTGCGCTCAGGCCCCTCCCACATAGTAGCGCAGAATTAGACAACAGAGTGAAAGGTCTTACAGACCGAATCTCTGAGAAATGGAAGCCTAGGGCAGACTTGACTTGCATTAATCAATGCATCCAACAGGAAGGTTAAGCTATTGACCGGTATTATGCCAGACTATTAGAATGTTTTAATAACCATTGTGGAATGCAGGTTCCTGAAGATCAGACACATGATTCCCCATGTGAGCAGCAGTTAAAGAATGCAATTTTGAAAGGCAGTATTGCACCCATCAGCAGCTTTATTACAAAACACATGGTAGATCATCGTACAAGTAGGTTACAGTCATTGCTTGAGTATGCTAGACATGCCGAATGGCATTTTAATAGCAAAAAGAAAAAGAAAGCCCAAGTATTTTCTGTAGAAGATGGAGCAGAAGTTTATGTAGTACAGTCCGGGAAAAAGGGCAAGAGAAATGCCCAGCGAAACAAACAATCTGATCAACGATCAGAGGACTTTGAAGGGTGAAAGAAAAGGGGTGAATGTTTTAAATGCGGGAAGAAAGGACACTTGGCAAGGGATTGCAAGAAAAACAAGAAGTCAACCACGGAAGATAAGGAGGGTGAGGACTAACTATATGGTAGTCAGGAATCACTAGAAGGGGATAGCGGAGAAAAGATAAATGTGTATGTGATAGAGGGAGTAGAGAATGTGACAGAGGAAATAGAGGAAGTACAAGAAGTCACGGATAATGAAGAAAATGAAATATTGGATTTGGCTTTATTGAGCTTAAAGCTCTATTTAGCAGACACAAAACCATAAGTTACACTCCTGGTAGAAGGGAGGGAAGTCAGATTCTTGTGTGACTCAGGTGCATCGCGGACCATGGTACATCCCTCCAAACTGCCAGAGAATTCAGAGTCACCTGATTACATATTAGTAAAAGCAGCTAATGGACAGCTGTATCAGGAGCCCCTCTCCCATAATATTGTAATAACTGATCCTGTTTCAGGATTGACACAGAAAATTAAAATTGTTGTATCTGCAAAATGCCAAGTAAACCTCTTGGATGAGACCTTATGCAGTTATTTGGCATAGCAGTAGTTCCGACTATGCAGGGAATGGAAGCACAGCGGCAAATTGATACCTTTGCAGTGCAATCCGAGGGTAAAACGTATTATTGGTACAGCCAGGACTTGGTTACGACTGGTCCAGGGGCAGTGACTGAAGAGTTGATGAACATAGCCGTCAGCAAGTTCCCCTGCCTTGACATTGATAAACAGCATTTGTTGCACTGTACTCTGTATTATTGTAATACACCAGGACCTGATAAGGAATATGAGCAAGAATAGTTTAGAAATCATGGAAACAGATTGATATTACGTAATCTGTACTGGGACACAGAAGGGAACAGTGTAGCCAGCTGTTCATTGCCCCAGGAGCTCTTTGCACTCTATAAATCTAATCGATTACCACATGTTAGCTTAATTAAGGACAAGAATGTAAAATGGGTAGACTTAGGAGAAAAAGTCACGAGATGGGAAAAACAGACAGAGTTAGAACTGTCAGAACGAGAAATACAAATGCAGAAGTTGAATTGGATAACTAAGACCCACCCAGCTGTACACTTGCAGTCTAGCGAGGACAGCTGATTAGCTCTCTTATTGAAAGAGGAAGAGAATGCCTTACAGAATATACCAGAAAATCTCTGGTCAACAGGAAAATCAGATGTAGGACTTATTCGTACAGCAGGATCAGTTACTGTTATGCCAAAGTCAGCATTTAGACCACAAAAGAGACAGTATCCCTTAAGAAAAGATGCAGAGGTAGGAATCAAACCTATTATAGCAGCTTTACTTAAGGAAGGGGTGCTGGTGGAATCTCCTGATTCACCATGTAACACACCCTTATTTCCTGTTAAGAAAGCAAATGGAGAGTGGCGTACGGTCCAAGATTTACAAGCTGTAAATGATGCAGTAATACCAAGGGCACCTACGGTGCCAGACCCACACACCCTGTTGAATGAATTAAAACCTCAACAGAAATATTTTTCTATGGTAGATATCAGCAATGCGTTCTTTTTGATACTGATACACCCTGACAGTCAGCATTGGTTTGCATTCTCATTTCAGGGGAAAAGGTATACATATACGCAACTACCACAGGGGTATTGTGAAAGTCCAACAATATTCTCACAAGAAATGGCAAGCAACTTAGTGGGGTTTACCCCACCAAGAGGTAGTCAGATTTTGCTTTATGTTGATGATATCCTGCTGGCGTCCCCCACCCAGCAAGATTGTAAAGAAGACACTATAGCGCTATTACAATTTTTAGCCACTGAAGGACATAAAGTAAACAAAAATAAACTGCAGCTTTGGAAAAAAACAAGTTAAATACTTAGGATATGTGATATCCAAAGAAGGTAGGACATTAGATGAGAGCAGAAAAATTGTGATTTTGCAAGCACCAAAACCCACTACCAAGAAGGAAATGATGTCCTTCCTGGGTACGACTAATTTTTGTCAGAGTTGGATTCCAAACTATGCTTTGGAATCTGCACCATTGACTAACCTGATTTATAAAAAGTCTATGGCAGCACAAGATTTGTTACAATGGACACCAGAAGCAGAATCTGCTATCTGCAAACTGAAACAGTTAATAGTGTCCTCATTAGTTTTGGGATTACCAAACTATCATAAATGTTTTTTCCAAACTGTAGATTGTAAGCAAGGTTATATGACATCAGTGTTAACACAGCAGCATGGGGACAAGCAATGCCCTATTGCTTATTATTCATCACAACTGGATCCAGTGGCACGGTCTTTACCTCACTCTGTACAAGCAGTAGTTGCAGCTGCAATGGCAGTACAGGCTTCAGCCTCAGTAGTGTTGTTCCACCCTCTTACATTGAGAGTGCCTCATGCAGTCGCAATTATTTTACTGCAAGAGAAGGTAGCATATCTTTCCCCTGCTAGGCATCTTTCCTGTATGACTATACTGTTGTGCCAACCTCATATGACAATTGAACGATGTACGACTTTGAACCCTTCAACCTTGCTCCCAACCCCTGCAGATGGCACACCACACAGCTGCCTGCAGGTGATTGAGCAAAAGACACTGCCTAGAAAAGATCTTACAGATGTTCCCTTGGATGATGCCGAGGTGACATACTATGTGGACGGCTCATGCAAAAGGGGTCCTGCAGGACAGAACCTAGTAGGATATGCAGTAGTTTCTGATACTGGCATTATAGAAGTGAAATCTTTACCACATAATTTATCTGCACAGGCAGCAGAATTGATTGCCTTGACACGGGCATGTACCTTAGCAAAGGGTAAATGTGTGAACATTTTTACTGCTAGCCAGTATGCTTTTTCGACTGTACATGTTTTTGCGCAACAGTGGAAAAATCGAGGAATGATAACATCTACTGGCAAACCAATCAATCATACACAGTTTATTTTAGATCTTTTAGAATCTATTCAGTTACCTCAGAAAGTAGCTATTTGTAAATGCACAGATCATAGCAAACAACAGGATAGAATTTCAAAAGGTAATGTGATAATGTGAGAGCTGATACAGCTGCAAAGCAGGCAGCTTCAGAAGTATTTCTTTTGAATGAGGAATTACAACCCCCTGAGATTTTTGACTTAGAAATGTTAAAGACAATGCAGACACTTACTACGCAAGCTGAAAAACAAAGATGGGTAAAACGAGGAGCAATTCTCGAAAAGGGGCTGTACATCTCTAAAGAAGGAAAACCGATATTGCCATCTAATTTGTTTAGATATGTAGCTTTGTTGAGCCATGGGCAGTGCCATGTCTCAATAGGGGGGATGGTACAGCTGGTGAACCAAGTGTTCACAACATATGGCTTCTCAAATTACTCTAAAATGTTTTGTTCGTTATGCCACATCTGTAATAAACATCATGCACAAGGGGCGTTAAAGCCCAAGCAAGGGAGTTTCCCCACACCACCATATCCATTTCGTATTATTTGTATGGATTTCATAGAGTTGAATAAATGTGAAAATAAGAAGTATTGTCTTGTCATTGTAGATATGTTTTCCAGATGGGTGGAAGCCTTTCCAACTAAAAATCCAGATGCTACGACTGTAGCCAAAGTTCTTGTAAAAGAAATCATCCCTAGATTCGGCATTCCGAAAAGGATCTACAGTGACAATGGCACACACTTCGTGAATCAGACCATACAGCAGTTAAGTAAACATTTTTGCATTTCTTTAAAGAATCATTGTGCGTATCACCCGCAATCAGCAGGGCTAGTAGAGAGGCATAATGGGATTTTAAAGAGTAAGCTAAGAAAATTAATGATAGAAACACAGAGAAACTGGGTGTACTGTCTACCCCTGGCACTTTTGAGCATGAGAACTGTTCTGAATGCAAAAGGATTGACTCCTTTTGAAAAGCTCTTTGGAAGGGCTTACTATAGTGGAAATCTCTCATGCCCGCAGACCAGGAAGCTGACAGTACATTAGCAGAGTATATGCGTAAGTTATTAAATTCTAAACATTTGTTGCAGTTAAATTCTGTTTCAGATAAAGAATGAACCAGACCATCAGAAGTGGCAGTGGCCCCTGGAGCGTGAATCTGGCTGAAGGTAGTTAAGAGAAAGAACTGGGCATCTCCAAAGTGGGAAGGTCCATATCAAGTGCTTTTGTTAACACCCACTGCAGTCAAAATCACGGAGCGTGCCTCCTGGATCCACCTGATGCACTGTAGATTAGTTAAAAACTTTGAACTGGAAAAAATCTTGTTACATGCCAAGAGCAAAAATGATACAGTTCAGAAGAAACAGGAATGCAGAAAACCCTTTCCTCAGAAGTATTGCATAATCATCCCGTTAACTGTATTAGTGACAATAATTTTTTTTGTGGCCTTTTCCTTTTCCCAGCCACACAGACTGAACTGAATAAACGTGAAGCATTACTCATAAACTGGCATCCAAACTTTAACACTTACCAGGCAATTAAATATGTGTATGCTGAGACTTTTAATGTTTTGAATTGCTGGATTTGCACAGCTTTGCCGACTGCATACCGGGGGGGGGGGTTATTAATGACTACAGTCCCCCTAGGGGTCAATGAGACATGGGAGAACTTGATTTATGATACCTCAACCATTACAGCACAAGATAAAATTGCATTTCACTTGTCTGTTCCACAAAAGGGAACTGTGTTTTTATAAAAATGATACTGTTCAAGTAGGTTGGAGCAATTGCAATGTGACTGTTCCTTATAGATGTTATACTAAAGGAAACAAAGTAGATCTTTATTGTAATACAAACTATGATTCATTTCTTGGATTGATGCATAAAACACTTGATGAAGTAAGACATAATTCTGTTCTTTATAAACAGCTGTCTATAATTGATAGAAAAATGTTTCATGCAGGGTGAGTGTACATTCATAGCAATGTTACTACTAAAGTAGAGGATTGTTATTTTGTGTGTGGCAGAAAGGCATACAAATGGTTACCTGAGAATTGGTCCGGCAGTTGTTTTTTTGGGTTACCTGGTTCCGGCCATACAACACACTGCAGTTTTGCCTCATGGGAAAATTTGAAATGTCCGAGAAGTCATCAAAAAACCTATAAATCCAGTGGGACAAATCGATATGCGTTGGAAAGACCATCACTCTCTAGGCAAAGGACTGACACACATGGACTTGAGTGATAGCGTTATATCGTGGGCAGCCATATTGCCAGCATATGGAGCAGTGAAATCGATCTGGGAGCTAAGAAAACTGTCAAAACTTCTCAAAGTAATGAGCAACGCAACTTTTTCTGCTCTCAAATTGGTGACTAATGAACTGAATGCTATGAGAACTGTAGTGCTCCAAAACCGCATAGCTCTCGACTTCACCCTAGCGGCGAGAGGTGGTACATGTGCTTTAATCCAAGAAGAATGCTGTTCGTATATTGCTGACCATAAACACAAGATAGACAATCATCTTGAGGTAATTCAGCAAGTGTCGGCCATGACCAAACCAGACCCAAACCCTCTGGTGGACTTTTTTCCAGAAATGGTTTAGGGGGTGGAGTACCATCCTAATGAACATCCTGATTGCCATTTGTTTGGGAATGCTCCTACTGGGAGTATGTGTTTGTTGTGGTATCCCCTGCATGAAAAGTCTGGTTAAAGATGTAATAGACATTTCAGTTTCTGAAACCTTATATCAAAGTACTGAGTTTGAAGAACTGTTAAAAGACTAAAAATGCTTTCATAAGTTTAAACTGAATGACTCTCTTAACTGCAAATCCTGAGTGGAAGAGGTTAGGAGAAGAAAACAAACTGTTTATGCTTATTTTCAAAGTAGAATAAAAGTATTAATAGGGTGGAAATGTTAGAAAAATATGTATTAATGTGTGTATTAGTAATATGCTTAGTGCATTCAGAGCCTAAAAGAGTTAACACATTTATTCTACTTCATACTGCATAAATCTGTACAAACTGCAGTTGCTTTCTGACCTTGTACTGTTAGCTAAAATCTTGCTTGCGCTTTGGAAATTTACTGAGAAGCAGATGATTTCTGCTTGCATTAGGAAAATAATGAATAGAACAATACTGCTTATATGAAACTCAGACAAGAAGTTCCACTGTGCTATGAAAACATACACAGCTGTAGAAGTAACAGATAATTAGGACAAAGCCTGCTTGAAAATATGAAGTGCAATTAGCATTTGCTTGTATCTGTATTAGAAGAGTACCTTGAAATGTAACACTGTACAATAGAGGCTTGTAAGTGAAGTACTGGTCATCAAGACCAGGTTGTTTTTCTGAAAAGTTTCTCACAAATCTAGTCATGTCAGCAGAAAATCTGAAGTAACACCTGCTGTAGTACAATGCTTAAAGTTGTGTTTGATTATGTCAGCTTAGAAGACCATGTCTTGTAAAACAGTATAAGAATGAACATACTTCCTGTTAGTAGTTAGACAAATCCTTGTATTTGCATGTTTTTGTCTCCTTGCTGCAAGTAAATTAAAGAACCTTAACTGAACCTTACGTGTATTGGTCTTTGAAGTTTTTTCCTTTGACACTATCCCAGCAGTAATATTTTAGATATTAATTTGAGAAGTCTCTCAGTGAGACAGAGCCTTCTCTTTTCTGTCTTGGAGCTGACAACAAGAAGACCCATTCACCACACATCTGCCTTGCTCTAATAGTAAGCTACTATGGAATAGTATAATTCTCTTAGATACAGTCAGGAATATAGTAAAGCTTAGTTTGGATATTTTTCTTTTTTTGACTGAGCCTCTACTGCAATGTTATTTTAAATATTTACTGTGGTTTTGAACTCTGATGTCACTGTGAATATATATTCAGTATTGTCTTGTTCTTTTATTATTTATTATTAAATATATTTAAACCTTTCATTGTGGTTGATCTTGGTAGAGCTATTTAGGTTTTGAGAGTATTTGCATATTTATATGGTGACACTGTGTGGACCACTCCTAACAGCTTTGCTCTTGGTCAGACTACCATTTGTATCTATGTAAATTTGAATGCTTCTGTATACACCTTATATTTTGCTTAAAATTTAACTGTGGAGCTTTTCTCCCTGGGCCTTCACTGAAAATGGACATGCATCCATTCAGGCTTTCCCAGTCAACAAATGTAAAATAAAATAAAATAAATAATAAATAATTAATATTACACAGTAAAATTGGGACATGAAGCACTGGCTGGACAGAGAGGGTGCTGGCGGTCTTGGCTTGGTCATTCAGCTGAGATCTCAACTCTATAGCTATGCTAGTAGGGAGTCTTACTGGGGATCTGGAGAAAAAGGGAGAAACCATCACCGGACTGACATTGGTCTCTGTGCGGTCTTAAGGAAAATTGCACTTGATGCAGAGAGCTGCATCTGGAAATACTGTGTTTGTACCTGGTATCCTCCCAGTGAACATCCCTCACTGTTACTACTGGTGAGGACTGAGACTCTTTGATTACTGGTCCAGTGGAGGGTCGTCACACTTAGTTTGATTAGACTTTGGTGTGACAGGAAAAAAACCTGTGACATCTATACCTACTGTCTTCTCCAGATGTTGAATGCTGATTAAAAAAATGAATAAATAACTGATTTATTTGCTTTGCCATCTCCATTGCTGGAACTAATAAAATCCTTACCTGCCAGATAAAATTCCTTATATATTTCCTCAAATTCAGTTCTCTGTCTGCTGCATTGCTTTCTGTCTTCTTTTTGAAATCTTGTGTAATTATAGTGAGTTAATTTCATAAGTATCCCTTCCTGAAATTACCAGGAATTATTTTCCTTTTCAAATAACAAGTCCATTCATAAAGTTTTCAAGGTCTTTCATGCCCTGCATCTTAGGTCCTTAAACTTATCAAAATGTACCAAAGATATTCATCTGGAGCATTTCTCTCTTGACCTCTGCTGAAAATAGGCTGTGCCCTAGTCAGAGTTTTATGGTCAACAAATGTTAAATAAAATAAAATGTCCTTCCTTTTCAAGTATTCTGTCCATTTTGTGCCATACTTTGCTAAATTTAAATAGAGTAACAACTCCACAGTTTGCTTGATACATAGATGTATATGAGGTTCCACCCTTTCCACAGTTTCATTATTTTTGTACATGACTTACTTTGTAGTTAAGTTTCCCGTAAAAATGCTGCATAGTCTTTTAATTCTTTAAACCTGCCTAGAATAAGCCTGTTTTTATTGAAGCATTCAGTCCTCTAATATTCCAAGATATAACTGGATCCAGTCCTCTAACATTCCTAGATTTAACTATTAAGCAACCACATTTTATCACAATATTTATATGGAAAATACTGGATACCCTCTTGGTGATGCACAGAAATAAAGACTTGTTTTCATGTTAGGGTAATTTACATTACACCAGGGATTCAACAAGTATGTACACTTTAAGCTAAACTTGCATGATGTGTGTCAGAATGATTAGCAGCAGTGCTCATTGAATGTGCATGCTGCTAAGCCTACACATTTATCAGCACCTTTTTGTGGCCAGCAGAAATGTTAGCAGCCACAAAAAATGTGCACAGAAGCTTGACCACATAGTGTTAACAAAAGGGGTCACTGGTAGACAAACATTTTGAGTAAGCACACATGGACAGTTAATACAAAGTAAGGGCAAGTTCATCGAAAAAATTAAGATACAGAGGAATTTTAACAGGGAAACTGTACACATATATAATGGGATTAGCGCAGAACTAAACAGGGGAGGGTAAATGGGGAAAATGTACTCAGATAATTTAAAAATATATATGATTATTAAAGCATTATTAATATAAAAACTTTTATACTGATTTAATAAAACTTAATCCTGTTCACATTATTAACCCATGTAAGTAAATAAAAATAAACATGTTAACAAAGGATATGAGAGGGACAGAAAGCAACAGTGTAACAAAGGGGGATTAAAAGTTACATAAATGTTAATAAAATCCAAAGCTGCTATAACAGTTAGCAAGGACAATAGATACATTAGAAGATATTTGCATATACTTCTTTCCATCCAGAATAGTTTGCACACACACAGTCCCAGAACTGATTCACACTATGTGTATATATATGCTAAACAAGTAAGTGCTCACTGCATGTGCCCTAGATGCACTCACACCACAAGAATCCTAGAACAACTATTTCACTGCCATGAAATCTCCAAATGTGTTGAAAGTTGTTTGTTCAACATAAAATGGATAATAATAACTTAATGCAATGGTGTTTGTGTAACATCAGTAAATTTGTATGATGTTGTCCTTTGCTGGAATTGAACAGCCACCTATGTCATTCGCTGACTCAATAATGTGAATGAATTGCATGTACTACAATGGATGTCTTAACACAACTGTGAGACTCTACGTATATGAAGTCATTTCATCATAAAATTGTGTTGCAAACTATTTTTATTAATAAAAAGGATGGTGGAGGCCTCTCCCACTTTAATTGTACACATTTACAACTGTGGTCATGCATGGCAATATACTGACAAACAATGATTGCAGCCAGGGCATAGGTTTGGCCTAATGGTTAAGGTCTTTAACTCACAGTCACATTGTACAGGGTTTAGTTTTCAACTTTGAAAGGGGAATTGGTCAGCTTAAAATAGTCTGCAAGGGTAGCTGCTAACCTAGCAATTATCTATGAGCCTGTGAACTCACTACATATTTTGAACACCTATCTATGTGACCACAGAAGCTACATGACATTGTGAAGAAAAAACACCTTAGTTGAAGTCTGAACATAATTGTGAGATTTTTTTGGCATTTGAAGACAGTACATCATGTTATTGCTGCAAAGCATATGTGTGCCTCTAATCTGGTTAAAAGAGAGGTGTGATAAATCTCTTTGTCCACAATATTGCCTGATGCTAGGTATATCCAAACACCATGAGATGCATAATACAGTGCCTACTGTGACAGTAGACTCCATGAATTCAAACTCATGGCTTACTAAGGCAGCAGCCTACAGAACATTGTCTCATTTCTTCATGCTAAAGGAGGAGGCTTAGCACTACTGTTTTCGAAGGAAAGGTTTGTATTATGTTATCATCAGTCTTAAATAAACTATTTCTCCATGAAAAAATAGTAGGTCTTCATTAGAGGAATCCCCTACTATACATGTACTTGCTTAGCAGATATGTGTGTGACAACATGGTTACTTACAGGTATGCTAACAAACTTCTTCAGAAACAAGTCCTGCCATTTCCTTGCTAATTTGAAACTTTACCTATTACATCACATGACCACTTCAAGTTAATTAATTCCTTCTTAAAGTGTCTTTCCTGTTTATACCACTACAAGGAACTCTATGACTAATAATGGATCGATGGATTTATTACCACAGAGATAAACTACCTCGGGGCTTATTGAATCACAGGACATTCTTAGTTGACTAAACGAATAATCGACTATCGGTGGCCAACATAGGAACGATATTCCTGGGGGTTTGGCTGGAGGTAATGTCAGCAATATTAGTACAAATTTAAAAATATTTGATACTAAGTTATTTAAGGTTAAAAAACTGCACTTGGAAATTAATTACTTTGAAGCATGCATTAAAGACAAGTTAGTGCCAAAATGACTTATGTTTTGGCAATACCCTACTGGACTGGAAGTGGGTTCAGACTTCTGCAATGAGTTAATTGAGCTTTTTAACAGCCAGGGGCTGTTAGCAGATCCAGATAGACAAGTTAATTAATGAAGCAACAGACCTTGATAGAACTATCAAAACAGATGTAGCATTTGAGAGATACCATTTTGATTACAATAGAACTTTTACCAGTATCTCACAACAACTAGAGAAATTAAAAGAAATTAAAACTAAAAAACTTAAAATAGAAAACAGTCGATTACATACCCATCTGCCAAGGTCATAGACTCAATACTCAAAAAATATGTGAATAAAGAAGGACAAATCTGTAAAGATTCGTGGACATTCCTTGAACAGATAAACCGATTAGGGTTTGATAAGGAATGTAACTTTTTAACAGTGGATGTTTGTGATCTATATTCATCTATCCCACAGGACCTAGGCAAAGAATGGGTAATCAAACTGTTAAGGTTAAAGGGTGACCCAGAGATCAAACAAAGATTAATAGAAGAACTATTGAGAATAGTCCTGAAAAACAATTTTGTCAGTTTTGATGACAATTTGTACTTAACAAAAAAATCAGGGTAGCTAAGGGGTCTCCATGTGGGGCAAGTTTCTCGAACTTGGTGATGGCATTTTGGGAACACAACTTTGTGTTGAATAGCATAAACAAAGAAAAAATTACATTTTACACTAGATTCTTGGATGATGTATTCCTGATTATTGAGGGAGATAGGTTGGAGGCAAGTATTATTGTTGAATATTTTAACTGTACTACTAGTGTTCTAAAATTCACAAGTGATTACCAGGAAGAAACAATAACATATTTAGATATTGAATTATTCAAAGATCTTAAAGAAAATAGATATACAGCCAGGATATTTAGAAAAAATACCTACTCAAATTCATTCCTGCATTTTACTAGCTCACACCCCTTCCACCAGTAAAAATCAGTAGTAAAAGGACAGGCGGTGCGAGCAGCACAAATGATTACTAGGGATAGAGACTTTAGAGTAGAATGTGAAAATCTTAAGAGAATGTTCCTCTACAGGGGGTTTCCTTTGAATTTAGTGGCTAATATCATCACAGAGGTACAACTGAAAAGAAAAAATGGAATGTACAAGCCAATTTTGAACAAGGAGACCAGGATTGTTGGTACAAACAAGAGAACAAATAATATACAACATTCATTGATCGATGAGGGTGAGATTCAGCTAAATGATGGTAGTGATAACAGCCCTTTTGCTTGCACCTTTGTGTTAACATTTAACCTTGAAGCAAACAAAATATTAAAAATCATAAGAGAAAATTGGCACCTATTCACCACTGACAAAGACATACTACAAAGAGTAGGGGTAGACCAGTCACAACCTTTAGAAAGGGTAAGAGTATGAAAAGCATCATAGAAACACCTATGAGGGTTATAAAAGGCAACGCAGGTATGTATAGGTGTGACACTTGCAGTTACTGTAAATATATTCAAATAGGTAAAAAATTCACGATAAGAAATAAGAACTATTATCTTTTTGATAAATTCAACTGTAATTCTAGGTCCGTAGTCTACTTAGCTCAGTGTCAGTACTGCCCAGCATTTTACGTGAGTGAAACTGACCATAGACTATGAGACAGAATTTACGAACACACCTAAGCAATCAATAAAAAGAGACAGGAAAATGCACTAGCAAGGCACTGTGAGGAATACCCCTACCATAATTTCAAGTTCAAGGTGATAGGATAAGTAACACCACAAACAAGTAATAATATCCCTAGAGGTGGTTGTATTAAGTTACTATTGGAAAGACAAGAGTTAATCTGGCAGCTTAGATTAGATTTGTGTAGCCCACCAGGGTTAAATGAAATACACTCTATAGCATGCATTTTAAAACTAAGAAGCCTTTTAAGGTGATTTAGATGAATTAAATATCAGGTATTTAGAGTATAAAGTTATTATTTGTTGCCATACGTATAGTTACATACCCCTTGAATATATTTAGCATTAAAAAGATTTTTATCTCCATAGTTGTAGATAACATTTTTAACATTTTTATACAGCTATTAAAATACTTTGAACTTTACAGGTTATAGGTAACATATATTTGTATTTATATATAGTTATTAGTTGACTTATTGGTATTTAAATCTGTAGTTTAGTAACTTCTATTAACTGTTTGTATTTCATGTTTTTTGTGTATTGCACACATTCATAAGATTAACTTGACCATATAACCACTAGAATGGTGTAAACAGGAAAGACTCTTTAAGAAGAAATTAATTAACTTGAAGTGGTCATGTGATGAAATAGGTAAAGTTTCAAATTAGCAAGGAACAGGCAGGACTTCTTTCTGAATAAGTATGGTATTTTATACAAACAAAAACGCTGTATAGCTAACAGTGTGTAGGAAGTGTTTTAAAAGTTCATGGTGTATCCAAGGTTAGTTTTTTACATTAAACAAGTGTTTTAAAACCCTCACTGTGTTTTGTGGATTATTCAAAGCCGATTCTTCATTTTATCTTATAAAATCTCAATACAAAGCACTAAATCAACTGCAATTCCGCAAAACATACCATCTGCCATGTTAGTTCACAGCAAACTATGTCTTAAAGTGATACAATAACATTAGCAAATTAAACTATACACATTTACATTTTTGACGATACACAAATATGTTGTGAATCTTCAGTGTTCTGAGTTTTAATACTCTACTCTTGGTATTTTGTGGTTCAATGTTATGATAATTCAATATTTTAAAGTAGACGCCGATATACATACCTGACACTAGTGCCACACACATAAATTCACCATTGTGAGAGCCAAATCACCTATCGTCCTTGAGCATATTGTATTAACTGACAAGTGCCACAGCAGACATCTGACATATATTGTAAGAGTGTGCTTTTGAAAGGATATCCTCATGAGTGTGGTGCAGGGAATATGTTTATGTTTATAGTGGATAAGGGATTCCACTCCCAGTTTAGTGTTTCTCCTGAGTGGAAGTAGATACAGCATTTCTGTGGATGAAGCTTTATTTATGCGTCTTAAATTACCTATGTACTTTGAATGTATTTTTTTTGTTATTATGCATTAGATAGTGGAGCTTTTCTCCTCGGGCCTCCACTGAAAATGGACATGTATCCAGTTGGACTAGCCCGGTTAACAAATGTAAAATAAAATAAATAAAATAAATAAATAAATGTTCCTGACACTCGAGCCATACACACATGTTCACAACTGTAAGATTCGAACCGACTAGCTATTTAGTTACAAGAGCATATTCTTCTTCTTCTTTCGGCTTTTCCCGGTTAGGGGTCACGACAGCGGATCACCTTGTCCGCTCATGATTGGCAGTGGAGTTTTACGGTGTTGAGTTGCCAGCCTGGCGCCCAACCTTCCACAGAAGACACACACATGCACACACTCACACCTAGGGCCAATTTAGAGTGTCCACTCCACCTGCAGCATGTCTTTGGGATGTGGGAGGAAACCGGAGCACTCGGGGGAAACCCACGTGACCACAGGGAGGACATGCAGACTCCGCACAGAAGGCACCCCAGCCAAGGATCGAACCAGAGAACCTCTTGCTGTGAGGCGGCAATGCTAACCACTGCACCACCATGGCCATCCTACAAGAGCATATTATATTAATCAAAAATGCCACAAGAGAAGTTTAACTTACATACTATGAAAGTTCACTTTTGAAAAGATGATCTCATGGGTGTGGTGCAGAGATGATGCTGCTGTTAGAAGTGGGATAAGAGGATTGCTCTCGTAGTTTAAATGTTTATCCTGAATGGAAGTAGACACAGTTCTTCAGTTGATGAAGCTATATGTACGTGACATTTATTCACATACACAGACACACAAACACACACATTCACCACTCTGAGATCCAAGTCAACTACCTATCTAGTTCTACAATTTTAATCACTTTTTATTAATTGCAAGCACCAGAGGAGAAGTCCGACTTGAAAAGTGTGACAATGCTCATTTGTAAAGATTGCAGCCTCAGTGTGTTGCAGAGAAGCTATTGTGCATTATTAAACAAAAGAGTTGAAAAGGCATGTGTGTAGATAGGCAGGAGTAACATCAAGGTGCTGACAACAAGTAATTACATATTGATATCATATCTCATGTGCAGTTTAAATACAAATAGAGAAGTCAGAAATATGACATTTCACTGGTGAAAAATTGAAGTATATGTGAAAATGTTCCATACCATCGCACATCATTTCTAACTTAAATGTTGCAGTGCAGACATAACTTTACAGAATGAAGTGTTCAGGCAACATCACAGTGAAGTCCACGTAGTTTGAGTACAATGGTCCATTACGACATACAGCAGTAATGCAACCCACTAACAATAATTATATTTTCCAAAATGCATTCCTGAAGTACAACACTGACAAGCTGATGGTAAAGTATTAACACATGTAATTTATTCAGGTATTAAACACTGCATGTAAATTAACAGTAGTATTTCATGCCAGCAGTCATTCAAATAAGGAGTACAGACAGATAAACAGGTCTGACTACGATGAAATGAAGAACAGAGATGTGTTATGTTACTGTTTTTATGTGTTATGATTTATACATTTTTCATGACACAAAGTATATTACTCAGTATATGAATGTAAAGATGTAGTTTTACACAGCCCTCATATCTGTTGACTGTACATGCATTTGATGCATGCTGCAATTATGGTCATGCAGTTGTATTTGTTTATATGACATGATCGAATGATAAAAAGTCAAATCAATAATAGACATGCATGTGTCATAATTAATATACGTCTGAACAAGGATTAAAATGAAACCACATTGAAGTATCATCTTATATGTATATATTACTGATATTGTCCAAAATGCCTATTGTGTTATGCTTGTTAACATATAAAGCCTTGATTGTACCTATGTATTGCAGTACTTTATGGGAAGATATGAGCATTTTCTAAATGAATATGAAACACTTGAAGGACAAAGCATGCTAATGCTGATAGAACTCTCAACTATGGGAACATTATGAAGCAAGGAAGTTTGTGAGTAATATGCTTTATAACATGGGTCTATGTCCACTTATCGAATGAAAATAACATTGAACTGCACAACAACAAAATTACATCGAACTGTAAAATCCTCAAAAACCGACACGTGTGAAAAAAAAACAACAAATGGCTATAGTCGGTCAACATCGCACACAAAATCAACCAAGGTGGGGGGCTGTACCCCCCACACCTCCACAACTATATAAAAAACTCCAATATCACACTACAGTGGGCAATAGAGCAAATTTAAAAGGTTTCCCTTCACTTACCTTATGCATCACATTACTTCCTGGTTGTTGGGCAACTATCACCATACGCTGACTTTACTTTCATAGTTGTCAGTGTTTGATGTTTTTCTGATTTGCTGTTTTACATTCGTTGTTTCATGGTTCAATGTTTTTAAAATTCAGCAGCCGAACATAGACCCGTATAACATTACTTACAACATCCCATATAGTATATATATTCTGCTCTGCAGCCTGCTGAAGGGAGGGTAATAACTGTCATCCCATACTGCCATCAGCCTGTTTATACATAGCGAGGTTAAGTAGAGTAGTGGCAAGGGCATCAGACTAATGCATGAAAAAGTAAAACTCACAGGGTTTTGCCATAAGCTGTGTAATACCATTCCCATAAGTACCAGGTGCTGCTCACTGCTAGGCATCACTCAAATGCTGATGAGAAAGAATGATGAGACACAAGGGGTGAGAACAGGGAGGAACAGAGAAATACTAAGACATTTGTTTATGGGAGATTTCTGCACATCTATGTGGTGTATTACTCTCAGGGCTGTGATCATGATAACTCTTTCAGGCTCTGGATATACAAATGAAAAAGATAATAATCTCCTTCTAAAGTTAACTTCTGCTCTGAAAATGTGTGAGTGTAACCATAAATGATTTGCCAAAAATTCAGAGATGCTGTGACCACACCACAAACTAAGTTGGAAAACTGTGGCTGTACTTTGAAACTATGTACACTTCAGAGGTATTGCTGTGAACAACAAAGTGTTCCCAATCTTGATTAAAAATGTGTAGGACTGTGGAAACAGGATGAAGACATAAAGAGGGTAGTGCTGGGTTAAGTTATGTTAACTGTAACATCCTTTAGAGTGTACATTACATCCAGCAATCTAAGAGATATGGAAGAGCAACACTTTAGTACTTTTACTCTGTTGTTCTACAGCACAGTGAACTGAAACATATTTGTGCAAAGGTATGCACAGGGTTGGGAGGGTGGCCTAATGGTTAAGGTGTTTGCCTTACAAACACAAGGTACAGGGTTTGAATCTCACAGGGGGATAATTGGCTAGGCTTAAAATGGCTCGCAAGGGCAGTAAGCCTAGTACTAATCTATGAACCTATGAACCTATGAACTATGCTAAGGAGGCCAAAGGGAAAAGCAAACAAGATGTTGCCACATGACATGAACTGCCATTTACTATCAGTTAGGAGTGCTGCTCTGTGCCAGGCATTGCACAAATGCTGAGGACTCAAAACACAGAAGGGGGTAGGAAGGTAGATAGATAGATGTGGGCAGAGTGCAAGTAGATTATGAAAGTGGTAGGATAATGGTGGCTTAATACAATATGTAGGCAGCAGCTACACATACAATAGTCTAATAAAACACTCAGTAACAGTTTAACATAATTCTGGAATAGAACCCTTGAAACTTTGCAGTATTGCAGCCTACAAATCTGAGCTTTATTTCTGCAATCCACAATGGAACTCCAAATTCACAAAGATATAAATCACACAATTGAAGGGAACATGGCAACTTATTGAAACAAGGGATGATGTAGGCTGTGACGCCCATGCACTGGCCCAGCAATCAAGGAGCCTCAATCCTCACCACTAACACCAGTGAGGGGCGTCCATATAGGGAAAGGATAATAAATGCACACACAGTAAGTACAATTTTCCTTAAGAGCAAACAGAGATCACAGTCAGTCTGGGGCTGGTCTCTCCCTTTCTCTCCAGGTCCCCAATAAGACTTCCCACTGGCACAGCTATATGGTCCAGATCTCAGCCTAGTAGGGACAAGCTAAAACCTCCAGCACCCTCTCTGTCCAACCAGTGCATTGTGTCCCTGCCCAAGTAGCTGACACACACACACACACACACACACACACATGCACGCGCGTGCACACACACACACACACACACACAAACACACATACACACTTTGAGATAAAAAAGTCAACAGCTGCCGCCCAAAGGTCCGCGTTCCTGCGTAGACGAATAAATAAAATCAAACTAACACACAAGCACAGGAACAGGTATCGGCAGAGCAATACAGTCCGCATACACAATTCCCAGAGACTTCTGACCACAATATAAGGCAGTTGTCACTTCACCATTAATGAATGCAGACTCCAAGTGCATAAAACTTTCTATTTATTGGTCCATATACAAACTCGGCAAGAGCTTTCACCCGACTGGGCTTCTTCAAGCCAAAAAAAGAGGCAAATTCAAAGTACCCAATAAATACTCTCCTAGCAATAATGTCACTTCCTAAGAATTATTTAATTACTCAAATATGATTCAGCGCTTAAAAACATAATTTCAAAGTAATACAAAAATTAAAAACAATATATATTTCAAACAAGGCGCATAACATTGGATGTGCATAACATTACTGGATATTTCACTTGTGGAATTTACAAATTTATTTCAAAGTTCATTCGCAACACACTGAATATGTATATATTAAATTATAATAAATATGTAATAATAAGTAAACTGAATATGTATTATAACAACAAATCTTCAGGTTCCCTCCATACTAAGCCCTCAATCTCATTTCCTTCAACATGGGTTTTAAGGGCACCCTCTCGTTCAAGCCGGGGGGGTCGATCTGCTCTCAACCTGATAATCCATTTTGTTTTAATTTGTTCAGTGTAGTTCATTACATCACCTCTCCTAATAGTAGGTCTATTCACTTGTACAACTAAGAAATTAAAAATATGTTCAGCTGATGTTTCTATCACATGTCTTGATAGAGCATTTCTATCAGATTTGATTTGAATATTATATTGATGTTCCCTGATCCTATCTTTTAGTCTCCTGTCGGTCTTGCCCACATAAAAGGCTGGGCAAGACCTACAGGTGGTGAGGTAAACAATATGTTTAGTTTCACAACTAGCCCTAGGATAAAAATAAAAACAGCGTTGTGGGACAGGATGGATAAACATAGCTGTGCTATCTATCAACGAACAATAACTGCAATTAAATCAAAGTAGAGGTCTGATTACTGATCAATTGTTTAACTTTTTTTCAGTAAAAAACCCTTTAATACCTAGTATACAATGGATGCCTAAAGTACATAAACATCCAACTCGCCCACATATGAGGCCCATTGTTGCTGGGAGGGGTTGGATTACAGAACCTGTTTCTTTGTATTTGGAATCTAGGCTTAGGCCAATAGTTAATACATATACTCATATTTTAAGAGATACTAAACAATTTTTGTTGATGTTATACAATAAAATGTTGACATTGCCTCCTGATTTACCATACTGGTTAGGTACATTGGACGTTCAGTCCTTATTTACCATCATTCCGAATGATGATGGTATAGAATGTGTCCGGAGGTGCCTGCAGAACAACCAGGGCTCCCTTGAAACTTCCATTGACACTTTGTGTGAGTTGTTACAACTTGTATTAACCAATAACATATTTACGTTCAGCAACGGAATTTATAATCAAAAGGATGGTGTGGCTATGGGCACCTCATGTGCCAATAGCTACACCAACCTAGTCATGGCTGATTGGGAGACGTAGTCTTTTTGAAATGGAATATTTCAAGAGGTCAGTTGTGTTCTACGTACGCTTTGTAGGTGACCTTTTTTTTATTTGGACTGCCAGTGAAGATGATCTATCTAATTTTTTAGAGCAGATCAACTCTCTGACCTCCTATCTAAAGTTTACTATGGCAACATTGAAGACCACGGTCCCTTACTTGGATGTGTTTGTTGAGAGACTTCCTAATAGGTTTCTGAACACGGGAGTTTATAGAAAGTCCTGTTACAGGAATTCCCTTTTACATAGGACCAGCATGCAGCCCATATTTGTATTCAATAATATAATGAGAGGACAAGCTATGCGAGTTTCACGTCTCAGTTCTACAGAAACGGGTTTCCATAATGAATTATTCAACCTACAGCAACAATTACATGACAGGTCCTATAGTTTACAGGAAATAGAGAAGGGTTTCTTGGGGGTTGATGTCCTTAGGAAGGATAGGGCATCACCATATTTTATGGCCAGGAATGAGACCACCCATGGAGGGATTGATACAATAGGTGGGTCGGTAACTTCCAATTGGGAAACCAGAGTTTCTGTTTATGATACTCAGGATGTGAGAGCCATTAAAGACATTTATTCTAAACATTGTTTTCAATTTTTATATTACTTTGAAATTATGTTTTTAAGCGCTGAATCATATTTGAGTAATTAATGAATTCTAAGGAAGTGACGTTATTGCTAGGAGAGTATTTATTGGGTACTTTGAACTTGCCTCTTTTTTTGGCTTGAAGAAGCCCAGTTGGGTGAAAGCACTTGCCGAGTTTGTATATGGACCAATAAATAGAAAGTTTTATGCACTTAAAGTCTGCATTTGTTTATCGTGAAGTGACATCTGCCTTATATTGTGGTCAGAAGTCTTTGGGAATTGTGTATGTGGACTGTATTGCTCTGCCGATACCTGTTCCTGTGCTTGTGTGTTACTTTGAGATAAGAGTTATATACAACCACACAGACACTCCTTGGGAAGGCTGGCACAGATTCTCCAGCTGTGCCCCTTTTCTGCCCAGTCTAAAAGGTAGTACCAGATGCCACCACCTACTAATATTTATCAGCTACTCAAAGGCCCTTAAAAAGGTGTCCAATTATTACTGTGCAATATTATTATCCAAATGGTAAGTGTAACTGAACAGTCAAGGCTTATTAGAGTGACTTGGTACAGTATCACTATATACATGCAATGTACTCTAGAGCTTAAATTAATTCTGCACAAAACAACCACAGTTGAAAGGTTTAAAAATATTTAATAATAAATAAAAACACAAGACAATACTTCTTATAACACAGTGCTAGTCAAGAGTTCGGAGATCACAGAGAAATACTTAAAATAATACAGTAGCAAAAGTTCTGACATCACAGAAAAAACAAACTAGTCTAATCTTCGTAATTCCAAGCTATTTCTAAGAGAACACACAGTTCTAAATAACTTACATAAAGAGCAAGACAGTGCTGGTGATTTTGGATGCTCTCAAGACAAAATGCTCAGAGCTCTCTGATTCTCGTTAAATTGATAACACAGAGCTGCTTCACATGACACCATTCTTCACACTTCTTTGGTGTTCCCAGGCTAACAAACTACATTTACATTCTTTACCCCTGGTCAGAAACCAGAGCAATAAAGGACATTTATACATGCAAATTCTAGCTATTAACTTTGATCTTAAAACAATAGGCAGGATGCCTCCCTCTAGACATATCGGCTCCAAATTTTGACATCAAAGACAGTGATAAAATGCTTGACTTAGCTTTCGTATAGCAGAGTGCACTGTTGCTACATTTTTGCAGTTCAATATCCTATGCAGTCTTTTCACAAGAGAACAAGCCTATGGCTTACATTAATATTTACAAATGACAGAATTATCTACAAAATTCTATATGGCCAGTCTGGCAGCCTACACCTATCTTCACATAGGCATTATGCTTAATCACAGTAAGGCTAATAGTAAAATTCCAAAAGATGAATATTACATCCATCAGCATTGTGAGGTCCCCCACTCTGGGACAGTAATCAAGGAGCCTGAATCCTCACCACTGACAATGGAGAGGGGCATTCATTTGGAATAAAGATCCAAGACAGAATACAGAAGGCTGAGAGAAATTTCTTACTAACATCTAAATATAATTTCAAAGTTGATTACACAATGACATCACATTTGGTCATCTGATTCTGTTTCCCACACTATCCCCATCACAAGAAGCTGACAGAAGTTTAGCACCTATGTGTTACCATACACAGAGATAGAGCTTTGATCAGATGTGGTGCAGCTGCTGGAAGTCATAAAACCATAAAATCATTCCACTCTTCCTACATGAGCTACAACCTAATCTCAACTACATGCAATGCATCTCTGGTTCCCTTCAAAACTGTGGGATAACATCTTTATGGCTTAAACCATAAAGTCGTTTCATTTCAAGTATATTTTTCAAAGTCAAGCGGAGTAACCTCTTCCCCTCCTATATATGCTGTTACAATTAATACATTTAATTCAGTTGCAATAAAACATGCACATTTCTTTTCTTTCCAGCAGTGCACACTGTTGATACATTTTAACACAAGCAAACCTGACAAATACATTCTCAGCACAAGCATCTGTACAAATCAGTTTGATATATAAATGACATATAATTATTAACAAAATTCCAGATAGATGTGCTGCCATAAGTTATACATCCACTACCCTACTTCTCCTGGCATGGTTGGCAGTAATTCCTATTTTCACATCTCTCCCCGTTTGAAGACTCAAGCTAGTTTTTCAACTGCCCCTTGAGAAACACTGCTTGAGAGGAATGAGCCTATCTGGGAATACATTATCTGATACCCTGTCTTAAGAGCCCATCTGCATTGGCATTGCTAACCCCACTACTGTGCTGCACTGTCATATCATATGACTGCAACCCTAGGCTCCACCTTAATAACTTGGCATTTTGCTGGCTGGCTCAATGTAGCTATAGATCCACCTCAGACTCCTCTTGCCTCCTACACTAAATATTTATAAGAGCCTCCCTATCATGGTAAGGTTTCATCATGTTAACATGGTACAATTTCTGACCCTGCCTTCTGCCTAGCAGTTTTACCATGTAGTTAACATCACTGACCTTTCTTACCACTTTGAAGGATTCCTCCCAAACTGCCTGCAGGTTATTATCTCTGCCAGGAATCATAACCATAATTTGCTGGCCCAAAGCATACTCTCTGGCTTGAGCATTCCTGTCATACCAGACATTTTTCTGCTATTTGGCTCCTGCCAGGTTTTCCTCAACCAAGCCCATGAGCTCCTTGACCTTATCCTGAGGTTTAGGATATATGCCACAACAGACTCCTTGTGGGATTCACATTCGTCCTCCCAGTCATCATGAATGAAATCTAAAGGTCCCTTCACCCTATGCCCATACAGCAACTCAAAGGGTGAAAAAACTGTGGATTCCCGAGATACCTCACTGTAAGCAGACAGCAGATGGGGCAAATACTTGTCCCACTCTCTCTTAAACTAGTCTGCAATGCCCATAACATGTTTTTAGTTTTGAGTTTAACATCTCCACAAGACCATTAGTCTGGGGATGGTAAGAGTGGTCTTTAGGTGTTTCACCCCACAGTGCTTCCACTGATAAGTCAGCAGGTCTGACATGAAACTGGCACCACTGTCAGTCAGTATTTTTCTTGAGAAACCTATCCTGCTGAAAATCTCTAGCAAAGCATTTACCAATACCTCTGTCTTCATGGAGGACAGAGCCACTGTCTTAGGGTATCTAATAGCATAATCTACTACCAGCAGGATGTACTTCTTCCCTGTGGAGCTTGGGGTACTCAGAGGCCCCACAATATCCATAACTACTTAAATGGCTCCTCAGTCACAGACAATTGCATCAAAGGAGGTTTGACCTTGTCTCCTGCCTTGTCTATTTTTTGGCACTGCTCACAGGTCATGTAGTACCCTGTTACACCCCTTGCAATCCCAGGCCAATAAACATTCTGCATAACATGTCTCTTGGTATGCTGTATGCCAATATGACCTGCAAAAGGAATGTCACAGGCTATGGCTAGAAATTCTAGAAAGTAGGTTCTAGGCACTACCAACTGCTGTATTACCTCACCCTCTAGCCCTCCTACAGGAGTCCACTCTCTGTACAGTAAACCTTTGCTCCAGTATACAAATTCCCCATTTTCCTTGAGAATCAGGTGGCTCCCTAATTACCTCCCTCAAGCCTCTTAGTGTAAGGTCTGAGAGCTGAGCCTGTCTCAGCTCTACTTTGGTGATTTTTTCCCAGCTCTCCTTCCACAGGCCATCCGGTATCATCTGACAGCAGTTGCTGACTGTCAGCCTGAGTACTGCCACTCACCTCTGCCATTGCAGTCAGTCTGTCCAAGAGAACATCAGTACCTACCAGCAGCTGTGGATCATATTCAGACTCACTGCTGCACAGTAGCTCCCTCCCTAAAGCAGCCACCTCACCAGCCCTGGCTTTAGGTGTGGTGTCTGTTTGGGTCATCCCCAGGTTACCCGACCCACACGCCTGTCTCCAAGTCTGACTGCATACAACTGCATGCAGATAAGGTACTACATTATCAAAATCATTCCTTATCAGGACATCTGCAGGGATAACCTCAAACAAACCTATCTACTTACTTCCTTTTCCAACCTCCAAGTCAAGGTGAACCTTGGCCAAAGGCATTTGGAATGGGGTCCCTCCTAAACTTTTTCTGGGGTTGACTGTCCAAGCAAGCACTGTTTCTCATTGCAGGCTTCAAAATGTTTATGTCAGAGGCTGTGTCTCACTTAGTAGTGCCCTGTTTGTCGACCATTAAGATAGGATATAACCTCTTGTGATATTTTGCTACCCCTGTTATCTCTAGACAACGTACCAGTGGCATACTCTTATTCCTACTTGCTGGCTCCCCCAACTTTTTTCCCCATCTTGCCTCCATGGACATCTGTATGCTACATGACCCCACTGGTTACATTTAAAACATTTAACCCTTGGTCATGGCTGTGTACCTGAAATAGTGGCTTCCCCCATTACTGGCAGACTCTGTTGGGGCAGTTTAGGCTGCCCTCCTTGGGTTCCCTTATACCCATGTGCAGCACTGGGTAGCTCTTTCCTATGAGTGATGCACTGCTTGCTAAGTAGAGATCTCCTTTCTTCCCCAGCTCATCTGCAGACTTACATTCTCTGTATGCCAACCAGATTCCCATGTCCTTAGGTAAAGTGATAAGGGCTCGTTCCCTCACCAAAAGGTCTGCTGGCCCTTCAAAAGGGGTGCCTGAAACCCAATCACCCACCTATGAAAATAAGTGTTTAACACATTAATATAGTCACACACACTTTCACCTGCCTTCTGTTTATGCTCATAAAACTTTTTTCTGTAATCTTCAGGTGTTAAAGCATTTAAGTAAACATTTCTTTATATATCATAGTTTAAATAATCAATATCAGACAATTTAGAAACAGCAGTTACAGCTTTTCATTACTGATGGATTACATTTCACAATACCCCAATTGTTTACTGTCTGCATTGTTTGCCCATTGCTGTTGGCATAGCCATGTATAGCAGTTATTTCTCTGAATTAACATTTTTTTAAAGTAATTGTTACCTGCCATTATGGAAACTTTTCTATGTGAATGCAAACTGCTATTGCAGAAGAGTGTTATATCACTTATTAACAATGTCAGGGGATTTACATTTGCAGTTCAACAAATGTGGTAAGTGTGTGCTCTATATATATATATATATATATATATATATATATATATATACATATATATATATATATATATATATATATATATATATATATATATATGTGTGTGTGTGTGTGTGTGTGTACCTTGGCAGAAGTAGAGCTCAAAATACAGTTCTATCAATTTTTAATTGAAAAGTTTAAATTATTTTGGTTAATGCTGCTATGTACTACATTGTTAGGCAATAGCTGCCATCCTTACAAATTTTTAGAAATGTGCATTTTCATTTTATATTGGGGGGATGATTAGGTGGTGGGGTTCTGTATTAGCTGTGTGTACTGATATAGAGCCTTTATTTTTTAAATCATTTTGTGCTTAATGGCTGAATGCATTCATACATATGTATTGTTAAACTATCACGTTTAATTTTTTTTTTTTGTTCTTTTATGTTTCATCTCATACAGGTCTCATACAGTCTATGGGGCCCGAAGACTTCTGGACACCGCAAATCACCTCACACCAATGCAGGGAATACAATTATCATACAGGTGCTAAGGCAACTTGGCTTGTTCCTCTTAGTCAGAAGCACTGGTGACTGCTCCTTAAGAAACTGTGTCAGGGAGTAGGTGGTCAACAATGTCAATGTGGTTTGGGAACATGGACTAAGTTATCAAAAAACAGCAGAAAGCAGGCCAGAGATGTGCTAAAGAATGCCAAATGTAAGGCAGCTGCAGTTGCCGGGAATGGTGCTGCATTCTATGTCCTATACAAAACCATCACTATCTGAGACAGGGCAAATCCTGTCCACTGTCAGAAATCCAGACAGCTCAGTAGGTGGGTTCACAAAGAATTGTTAATGATAACAAGGACAGACAATGCAAGTTTGTCTGCTACTGAACTTCTAGGTTTGTGTTTTGGGCTTTTCCCTGTTAGGGGTTGCTACAGCAGAACTCCGGTCTGCTAATGATTGGCAGTCAATTTTTATGGTGCCAAGTTGCCAGCCTGACACCCAACCTTCAGCAAAGGCACACCCATTCACACATGCCTTTCGGAGGCCACTTGACCATGGGGAGGACATGTAGACTCCACACAGAAGGCACTCCAGCTGAGAATCGAACAGGAGACCCTCTTGCTTTGAGGCAACAACACTACTGCTGTACCACCATGGCTTTCAGCTACTGAGTTTCCAGGTATGTAATATAAATAAATAATATACATTGCATTTACACGCATACACACACACACACACACACACCCACACACACACACACATATATATATATATATATATCCGCGGTGGTGGTGCTGCGGTAGCATTGTTGCCTCACAGCAAGACGTTGTCCCGTTCGATTCTTAGCAAGAGCGTTTTCTGTGGAGACATGCCTGAATGGGCGTGCCTTCATTGAAGGTTGTGCATTAGGGCCGGCAACTCAGCATGTAAAAATCAACTGCCAATCATTAGCGGATCAGAGTTCCGCCGTGGTGACCCCTACCGGGAAAAGCCGAAAGATACAACAACAACATATCAAGATATATATATATATATATATATATATATATATATATATATATATATATATATATATATAATCAGGGACAAAGCCAGAATGTATATATATATATATATATATATATATATATATATATATATATATATATATATATATATATATATATAAATATATATAAATCAGGGACAAATCCATAGGTAATCAATGACACTTTTAAAATATTAGTGCTATTAATCTCATACTCTGACAGAATAAGAGGATATGAATTAATGCACATTTTCTGAAGTAAAAGTCTTATAACTCTATTTATTGTTAGGAGGGATTAATGGAAGCAGAGCTAAAATCTGAGTAAAAATCAGGTGCCTTCCTGAAAATCAGAGTCAGGTAGGATGTATAGACTTCATATCACTCAGAAAATGCATGTTAACATAAATCCTGTTATAGCAATTTATAACAGCAATATTTGAAACTCTGTCCCTATTTTCAGGCTTTGTACCACTGTCATTTTAGGCTTTATCTGAACTTCTTATTTTTTTTAAATGTTTTTATTAAATTTTCATGGCCTAATGGTTAAGGTGTTTGCCTTACAAACACAAGGTGCAGCATTTGAGTCTCACAAGGGATAATTAGCTAGGGGTTAAAATGGCTCTCAAGGGCAGTTAGTCTAGTACTAATCTATGAACTACACAATTTGTAATCAGAAATGTACATACATATTTACAAGTAAGAGAAAAAAAAACAACTTTGTCTTATAAATAGAAAAACAAAGAAAATAACTTTTTACAAGAGTGTCCATCAACCTTCTAGTCATTCCTGTTGTTGCATGTCTGTTCAGATCCAGAACGTTTTTTATTATTATTTTTGCTCGTCAAGCAGTTCTTTAAATTTTGCCTATACATTGAGGTAAGAGGTAATTCTGTTCATTCTTGATCTAATTGTCATATTTTCTAGATGAGTTACTTCAGTTTCTAAACTTGTAAATTCTTTAAATGAGGGAGTAAATTCATTTTTCCAGTTTTGTCTGATCACTTTTCTGGAGATGGTCAATGCAATCCACAATGTGTTATATTTTATTCTTTTAACACAAGTGGGAATAGGAGTATTAAAATGAATTAATGATTTAGATAAAATAAAGGGATCTCCAAAAATTCCTGTAAAAAGAATTAATATTATTCCAAAACTGAATCAACACAGTACAATCAAAGAACATGTATTGCCAATCTGACAAGTTCTTTCTTGCAGATTCAACAAAATTGCTTTTTCTTGTACATCAATTCGGTTTTATGAGGGAGAAAAAGAACCTGTGTAAAAACTTCCATGTAAACAAATGCCATCTAAGAGATGAGGTAGTATGTTTAAATGATAACAGAAATAAGTTTTTGTCTTCTTTGCTTGGTGGTCTTTTATTGATTTGGGTAAAATAGTTCCAATAAGTATCATTACATGTTTTATTTTCCCTCTTTACCATTATATACAATTTGGACAAGAGACCATGTCCTAAGGAACTGTGTTGCAATAAAAATATAATACATTCAATCAATTTTGGGACATGATCCCTTAACATTGGTTGCATTGACTTAATTTCCCCTTCTCTATATAGTCCACACGACTACATATCTAACCACATATTTTTATCCAAATCAAATTTATTCTTAATGTAATCTGCTGAGTGCAGGTTTTCATCTTTCATTAACTGAAACCAGGACAACAGATTCTTCTCTTTAAAAAGCAACCATTATTTCTAAATCTGAAGTAGGAATATTACTTTGAGTATATTCTATAAGAAACATAAAGATAACCCATGCTGTATAAGCCAGATTTCTATATATTAAATTTCTAAAAGCTTTTAAGATAGTCAAAATGAAGTAAGAAGTTTGGTAACTTTACCCTATAATGTAATCCTTTAATAACCAAAATAAACTGTTATTTACTATATGATAATTATTAGACTATCTATTACAGTTAGAATGCATAAAAAATGTTTTCTAAAATTCTTTCCATCTAGCTGTATAAGTGTTCTTGATCCAAAGACATATTGTTTTCATAACTGATGATAATGAATATAATTATATGCGTGGCAGTCCTATTCCCCCTACTTCCCAGTCTCTTATATAATGATTTAAGATAATTATTGGCTTGTCGGGGAACCAAAGAAATTTCAAAATTAAAGTGTTAAATTCTTTAATACAGATTTTCCTAGGAGGTAATGTTAATGATTGAATAATATATAAGATTTTGGCAAGATAATCATTTTGATGATAGAGAGTCTTTCTTCCATTGTAAAGACATTTTGTTTCAATTTGTCGATTAGATTCTTTACCTTATTTATAGAATTAGTATAATTATAATTTACAATATCTTTAATATTATCCATTATGGTTATTTCCAAGTAATTCATTTTCTTTTTAACAGTATATTTAAGGAACTTATTTGGGATGTTATTTTTATTTGTGTATCGACAACATTTTTGTTTTATCATTAAATGTTAAACCAGATTTTTCTGAGATACTTCCATTGCTAAAAAAGGGGCAGATATAGATTTATTATTACCACTCAATGTCAATAAGATGTCATCTGCAAACAACTGCATTTTAGAACTTAAATTCTCAGTTATTTTAATACCTTTTATGTGTGCATTTGATCTAAGTATTTATTTAACATTTGTTTACTGGGAAACTCTGACTTGGAGCTATCTGATTTTTAATGGGTGCCTGGGGAGAAACACTCCACATGCATGTCTTTGTAACAAGGGAGGAAACCCACACAAATACAGGGCAGACATGCAGACTCTGCACAGAAGGCACCTCAGCCAAGAATCGAACCAGAGACACTCTTGCTGTAAGGTGACAAATTTAACCACTGCACCACTGCACTGCTAATAACATTAGCAAAAGCTTCCATAACTAGGGTAAAAAGCAGAACTGAAATAGGACATCCTTGTTTAGCTCCTTTTAATACATGTATAAAATCGGATGTGAAAGTAACTATTTTGACATATACAAAACAGTCTGTATAGAGAAGATTAATACGATGTGTAAAATTAAAAGAAAACTTGTATTCTTCTAGAACTAGCAACATATATTTCCAGTTGACCAAGTCAAAAGCACTATTTATATCAAGACTCATTATTGTTAAGTTCTCATTTGTGTTATTTGCACAATTGATTATTGTAGTTATTCTTTTTATATTTCATAGGCATTTCTATTTAAAATAAACCCAGTTTAATCTTCATCAACCATAGAAGGTAGAATGTGTTTTAGTCTGTTAGCATGAATTACCATGAATAGTTTATAATCCACATTTAAAAGTGAAATGGGTCTGTATGAAGAGCATTGAGTAGGATCCTTGTCAGTTTTTAAAACTGCAGAGATAAGGGTATATTTCCAAGAAGGAGGAACTTTAGTTAAGTCCTTAACTACAGAAAAAGAACTTATGTAATATGTGTAGGGCTTCTTTAGTTAACAGCTTGTAAAGTTCAGATATAATTCCATCATTACGCGGTGCTTTATTAGACTTCAATTTAGAAATTTGGGTTTAAAGTTCAGATATAGAAATTGGTTTGTCAATTAATTTCATTTGATCATTTGATAGTCTTGTTTTTATATTTTTCTAATACATTTTTTGATTCTTTCTTCTAGATCTATTAGCATATTATTTTGATTAACTTCATTAATAACTTCATTGTAATAATCTCTGAATTCCTTAGGCATAGTTTTATTTCTGTTACTTCTATTTTCTTTCTCTCTGAACATATTTCTTTTATGTGACTGGATTTACTGAGCAGTTTTCTTTTGGTGGCTAGATTGAGCATAGACTTTGGGTTGATAGAAAAGTTAATTATCTTAAACTTCTCAAGACTGATTTTGGATTTATGATTTAAAATTTCCAAGTATTTTTCATTTAGCTTATTGATCTCTTGTATGTTATTATTTTTATTCTTCTGGTTTTCTAATTTCAACTTATCAAGTTTTCCCTATAATTCATGTAATTCTTTGTCCTATTGCTTTTTTTATTTGATAGCAAATTAGTGATTCTACTAGACAGATATGCTTTTAGAGTATCCCATATATAGATTTCTGAAGTATCCAGTGTACTGGTTTCCTAAAGGAAAAAAATATATTTAAGAAAACAGTCTTTAAATTGTTGCAAACCTGTTTTATATGCTGATATTCTTCTTATTTTAACATTATTATTACAGTTCAATGACAATTCAAAAGTGATTGCATTATGATCTGAAAATGGGCAAGTTACAGTCTTAACTTGTCTACAAGTTCATTAGAAATATAAACTCTGTCTATTCTGAAATGTGCTCCATGCCTATGAGTAAATGCATAAAAATTAATGAAACTGGCTCAAAAAATTATTTTATATCTCTAGGATGAAATAATTCAGGAAATTTCATTAACATTTTTGCAGGAAGCTGAATTTTCCTTTTACTATTTGTGTTAGTATCACTTGGTGATAATATACAATTAAAGTCTGGCAAAGTGATAATGCCTTTTGTATATTGAATTACTTGCTGCAAATGATGATCAACTGTCTTGACTCCTATTCCTGGAATCCATTATACATTAACAAGAGTTAATAGCTTCTTATTGTATTTAATAGTAGCAGTGCAAAGCATACCTTTATCATCTTGATATGTCAACATAATGTCAGGCATGGGTGCAGAATTTATCCATAAAATATCTACTCCCATTTTTTTCTGATTATGTTGTAAACTAGATAATATAGTGTAACTCTTAGAATTGTCTGGTAAAATATTCTGCTAATAAGTGTGTTTCTTGGAGAAAGAAAACCTGAGAATTAAACAGCTTCAGATATCTATTTAAGTTAGCTCTCTTGCTTCATTGTTTAATCCATTAGTATTTATAGATATACATTTAATAAATGTAATTTGTACTACTGATTAGAAACATATACTTATATATCATAGGTAATGATGTTCTGTTTATAAAGAACTGCTTATTAATGCTCATACAAATAGTAAATTCTGAGAGGAGCTCTAGAAACAAAATCTTTAGATGTGTAACACTTGCCAAAAGGCAAGATTGTCACAAAACAATTACTTCTGAACCCCCTCCTACCCTTCATGAAGTCTAACACTCCATGATTGAATAGTCTAACAATTAGAGAAAACCAACTCATCCAATATTCTGACAAGGAACTCTAATAACAATTAGCTAAAAATATAGCTGTATCCTATAAGTCTTTATCAATATAAATAAGGAAAACAGCTGTTTCAATTTCACCCTATTTACTAAGAAAAAAAAATCCTAACTGTATATATCACATAAATTATTAAAGAACAACTCAGATTATGATTTACTATTACAAAGATAAATCCCCAGCATTTCTTTCTTTGGGACCTTTGTGTGTGTTATAAATATGCTCTATACTTACATATTTTGCTATAAAAATAAAACTTTAAATATTATATTGTTTTCATTTGCATCAAATAATACCTTCAAACAATAAACATTTTTTCTGTTTCAATTATAAGCTTTCATGTTCCATGTAACATGATATTCTTTTCTTCTGCTATGCTAGCTTGTACAGCTATATATTGTTACAGTGTAATTTGATCTAATGTATATTCAGAAGGTTCCACTTTTATTTAAATTATCTTTGCAAAGCTTATTGTCAAACCAGACTTCTAAACTGGAACAGTTTTATTCTGTCAGTTTGGGCAGGCATTTCAAGTTATCTCAGGCCTTTCACCTCAAAAGCTTCACATAATGTAGTGAAAGAAGAAAGCTTGAGCCTGAGAGAAAGGAGCTTCATTTCTAAATAACATTGAAATTCTTCACATAAGTACAACCCTCAAATAACAATAATTTTTATTACATACAACACCAAGCTCGCTCTTTCCTCAAGTAGAGAGTTTTAAGGTAATTTAATATACTAAAAAACTCTTTTTAACTAAACAAACATAAAAAAAACACTTCTTTAACAACTATATTGACCCCCACCCACCTCACATTTCATTGTGGCTAGCAACAACAATAGCTTATTCATAGGCGCTGAATACTGAGGGGGGGGGGTGAGAGGGGCACTTAGTGATCTAAAAAGGGCAATTTTTTTATAACTATTTACTACCACAACATAGTTTCATGTGGAGGACATTTTAAGCATAGCCAATTCCATTTTGATGCTTGAATAAACATTTTCTGATTTTTCTATCCTATCCTATGGCTGATAATTGTATATTAGCCCCAGTAAGAATAACTGAGATTATTCCATAAATAATTTGAGGGGACCTGTGTTAGGGATGCAGCATTTAGGAACTGTCTCTATTCATTAGTGGCATGAGGAGCAATCCTGGAGTACATTTTCTATACCCATTCTTAGATCCAAGTTGCATTTGAATATGGATGGATGAGCTTTGTTTTATTTTTATGGACAGTCTGTTCTGGTACAGTGGTAGCCTCTGTGATATATATTCAGCTCTCCACAACATTCAGTTTAGATACCTGGACTGAGTAATTCTGATGCCATTTGACTTGTTGATGTTCAGTAGGTCCATCTGTATTAGGTTGTAGGATGCCTTGTATGCCACAAATCTCACCTCTAAGCACTCTGTAGGATACTGAGTAATAAATCTTTGAGGTGGTCCATACAAGAACTATTGTTTAGGACTTGTATCCTTTTAAAGTAAGGTATCTCTGAAGGCATTCCAATTGTTACATGGACCTGGACAGATACATGCCAAAGTGGGCATTATACAAAATGGTTGACGTAATGAGAGCTTTGTAAAGGGAGCAACATCTCTAAATCAATTTGTTTAAAAGCTGTGAAATATAGAAAAGCTTTCTTATGAGTCTGGGCACATGTTGGTCAAAAGTTAGGTCACTGTACACACAAGTTCTCAAATGCAAAACAATTGGGTCAGTTCTCAGAGGGCATTGTCATGATTTTGACACCAGTTACTGTTTGGGATAAACCTTCCCGCATAATGGTTAAGTAATTTGGGGATTCAGTAACTGCTCCTAGCCTGTAGTCATCTCAAACTTAGCTGGCCAAAGCCCCATTGGTATTTCCTTTTTCTTTCAAGATGTATATGCCAAACAGAAAACGTCTCTGCACTGAACCCATGGGAAAGCTTGGCCATGTCAATGTAATGTGGCTATTTTAGCTTCATCCATTGCTTTGGTAACAAGAGTAAAGCTTAAACTTTGCCTATGATTTTGAGCCTTTCACACTTTACTCTGAGCTGTTTTCAAACATTTTAGGGCCATGCATACATGTATACATCATCACCTTCCTGATTGTAGTAAATTATATTCCTTGTATAATGCAGCACAAGTTGTTAGACTGTGTTTTAAATTTGTAGTTTTGAACAGTCTTCTAGTAAGCAATGAAACAAAATGTATGAACCAATGACAAAACTACCCATTTCAGAAAAAATTCAACCATAATAGGCCCCCCAAACTTCTGTCATTAAAATCCACCAATATCAATACATATGTAAAATGTCTGCAGAAGTAAGTCATCTAAATAATTCCACATTAAATGCATTTCTAACTAATGAAGAGGTTGTTGCTAGGAAACAACTTTATATATTTCATTGTTTCATCTACAAATAAAGTAGCTGTTGCCCTTGAAGAATAAATTGCCTATGTTAAATTAAAAAATGATAAGCTAGTAATATTGCAACAGGGAATGGATGACAAACTGATAACAGATGCATGGTTGCTAGGTAATTCCTCCAAAGGAGGACATTCACAGGACTGCAGCATCCACTCCCTTTAAAGTACAACACTACAGTATCAGTGATCCATCTGCATACTGTAGGAATAGAACCCGCAGCCTTCTGCATCAAAAGTAAGGCTACTACCTGTTGTGCTAGTAACAATGCAGACTTGGAATAAGAAGCACTAAACTTCTCTTCTCCTGAAGTTCTCACCAAACTTTTTTATTTAACATTTGGTTACTGGGAAAATCCAACTTGGAACAAGGCCAATTTTCAGGAGAGTTCCAGGGAGAAATGCTCCAGATGCATGACTTTGTAATATGGGAGGAAAACAGAGTACCCAGAGGAAACCCACACAAACACAGGGAGAACATACAGACTTCAAACAGAAGGCACCTCAGCCAAGAATAAAACCAGATAACCTCTTGCTGTTAGACAACAACACTACCACTGCATCATCCACTTGACAACTAAATCTCTCAATTTCACAGCAGAAGAAATCTGGAAAAAGGCAAAATAATTTTTTTTTTTTTGGGGGGGGGGGGGCAAAAGCCCAAAACCAGGGACACATTTTAAATATTGCTTGTATACTCTTAGAACATTGCTAAAATAGTGTTTTGTGTTACCATGTGTTTCCAAAAAAGACAGGAAGACTGAAACTTAAAGGGCTATCATTATTTAGTGAATTCCATCCTCACTGATTTGTCAGAAAACCACACATTTTAAGAGGAACAGACCAAAAGTATGAGCCAGATATAATATTTGTGACAATGTAGACAATTGAGAGATATGGACTCAACTCCCTGAATATCACAAGTGGTGGTGTGGGTAGAGAATGCATGATCCTGTACCTAAGGTACAGGGTCTGAGCCTGAGTAAGTCTAACCACCAGTTATAAGTAACTGAGGCATTTTACGCACACACACACACACACCAAAATGGAGGCCTTCCTAAAGCAAAACACATACAGCATTACAAAATGGAAACCTTCCTAAAGGAACATGCACACACACACAAACACACACACACACACACACACACACACACACACACACACACACACACACACACACCGCATAACAAAATGGAGACCTTCCAAAAGCAGCACACACAAATACAGCATAACAAAATGGAGACCTTCCTAAAGCAGCACACACACACACACACACACACACACACACACACACACACACACACACACACACACAGCATAAAAAGACACCTTCCTAAAGCAGCACACACACAGCATAACAAAATGGAGACCTTCCTAAAGCAGCAGCACACACACACACACACACACACACACTATAACAAAATGGAGACCTTCCTAAAGCAGCACACATACATAGCATAACAAAACTGAGACCTTCCTAAAGCAGCACACACACACACACACACACACACACACACACACACACATACACACACACAGCATAACAAAATGGAGACCTTCCTAAAGCAACACAACACATAAAATCTCTGAGGAGACCTTCTTAAAGCATCATAACACATACAACCTTTATGGAGACCTTCCTAAAGCAGCATACAAAACTGAGACCTTTCTAAAGCAGCATAACAAAACCGGAGACCTTCCTAAAGCAGCATATTATAATGGAGACCTTCCTAAAGCTGCATAACACATAAAATCTCTCTATAACTTCCTAAAGCAGCATAACACATAAAATCTCTACGGAGACCTTCCTAAAGCAGCATAACAAAATGGAGACGTTCCTAAATCAGCATAACAAAATGGTGACCTTCCTAAAGCCGCATAATACATAAAATCTCTCTGTACCTTCCTGAAGCAGCAGCATAACACATAATATTTATATATTCATCTTTCTTTTGTTAACCAGGAAGGTCTGACTGGACGAGGTCCATCTACTGTGGAGACTCGGGGAGAAAAGCTCCACATAAATTCATAAACACAAGTAGCAACAATACTGATATTATACATAGTGTTAAAAAATATTGTTATACAAGTAGCATCTAGTGAGAAAAGAAAAACAGTAAAGGCAATTCAAATCAGCAATATTTACATATGTAAAATCTGCTGTAAAAAACAAACAGACAGAGGTTACAAGTTCATGTTTTCTAAGGGATACCATTTGTACCAAGCATGTTTACTTAAGGCATGTACTGTGAGAGAAAGAGAGAAAGTTTGGAGGCAACTGGTTTTAGGATTATGTGACACATGGGCAGAGCCAAGAACTTAAAAGGTGGGCTTTCAGGGAGTTTTTGAATTGTGTGGTATTTGATGCAGAAGTCACGGATGGAGGGAGATTATCCCAGGTTTTTGCTATACTACGTGAAAATAGAGCTTTACCTGCTGTGTTTTTAGATGATGAGCTAGAGAGAAGTGATTTGTTGGCAGAGTGGAGTGGATGATTTGCTGTGTAGATAGTTAGCAATTGCCTAAGAGCGGGAGTTTTGTTGCATTGTTTTAGGCTGTTGTAAGCTATCACAAGTTGGTGATAGATTAGTAGCTGAGGGAGCTCAAGCCACTGAAGTTGTTTAAGAGGTATGCAGTGATGGGTTTGAAATGGGGAATTATTAGCAAACTTGACGATTTTGTTGTAACAAGAGTCAAGTTTGCCTAGGTCAGATTTCCTAATATAAGGGAGAATTGGGGCTGCATACATTAGTGTCGAAAGAAGGTGAGTTTGAGCTAGGGTGACCTTAGCCTGATGTGATAGACAGTTTTTATGTCTGTATAGGGAACCTATTTTTTGTGTACCTTTTTTTATAGTTTGAGGGATACGGATGTCAAAATGGAGGTTGTTATCTATTTCAATGCCAATGAGCTTGATGTGGAAAGAGGGTGAAATAACAGTACCATTATTGGAGGTGATAGAGAAGGAGAGTGGAGAGGTTTTTGCTTAGTTTGGGGTGAATATAAGTAGTTTTGTTTTGCTTGGATTTAAGATTAGTTGAATATTAGTGATCCACCTTTCTACTGAGGCAAAGAATTCTTGGGCCAGGTGGTATAGGGTGCTAAGAGATGGGGCTGAGCAGATTAGGGAGATATCATCTGCATACTGTATTAATGAGGCCTGCAGGGTAGATGTATGTAGGTTATTGGTGAAGATAGAAAAGAGCAGTGGGCCCAATATGGAACCTTGAGGTACACCAATGGTGGTTGGGAGTAAAGGGGATAGAACTCCTTGTCACTGGACAGCTTGTTGTTGGTCTGATAGGTAATTTTCAAGCCAAACAATAGTGTTAGGTGTAAAGTCTAAAGAGGTTAGAGTATCTATTAGTATAGGGTGAGAAACCATATCAAATGCTTTAGAGAGGTCCAGGAATATAGCAGATACAAATTTGTTGTTATTTCTATGTTGGTTAATCGTGTTCATGAAGGAGAGAAGGGCGGTGGTTGTGCTGTGGTATGGGCAGAAACCATGTTGTGTAGGGGAGAGGAGATTGTTTGAGTTTAGGAAATGCATGACTTGAGAGTGTATGCATTTCTCCAGTATGTTTGACAAAGCGACAGAATGGCAACGGGGGTGGTAGTTTGTGAAATCATAGGAGTTTCCACCCTTATGAAGTGGAATAATGTAGGAGATTTTCCACAGTTTAGGGATATAGGATTCCTGTATAAAGCAGTTAATAAGGATTGAGACTGAGTACAATATGGAGTCGGCAGCCATTTTTAGGAAATTTGGTGGTAAACCATCTGCTGCAAGAGTAGTGGGTTTAAGTTTTAAGAGGTTTTTTTATCATAGAGTTTGGGACAGGTGAGAAAGTAAAGGAAGATGAGTTGTTAGGAGCTGTTGCCATGGATGAGTAGCTATTTCTGGATAGTTGAGTAGATAGAGATTTAATGGATTCAGTAAAGTGATGGCTGAATTTGGAGGCTATATCACTATCTGTATTTGTGGAGGTTGAGGTGGGAGCTGGTGTGGTGGTTTTACCAGATTTTAATAGGGTGCTAATTGTGTGCCAGAACTTTTGAGGGTTGTTGGAGTGTTTGTTTTGGATATTTGGATAGTAGTTCTGTTTATCGAGCTTTGTTTGTTGCTTGACCTGATTCCTAAGGTGTTGGTAGTTTTGTTTGGAAAGACTTGTGTTGTCTTTCTTCCAGGCTTTCTATGCATTGTCTCTGGATTTTAATAGGGCTCTAGTGGACTTACTAAGCCATGGAGCATGGTGAAGTCTAGATCTAATTGTTCTTATGGGGCTATTAAATCAAGGATCTTAGTAAGAGCACCGTTAAAATAGTTCATTGCTTGGTCTAAGTGGAGGATACGTAGTGGTTCCCAGTTACATAACGTAGTGTTGAGATCTAGAGTGTTAACATTTAGATAATTTCTGACTTGTCTATAGACTGTAGGTTTGGGTATGTTAATACGTTTGCTTAGGAGGGAAGTTGGCAGGTGGTCACTAAGACCATCTGGCAGACAACCTGTTTGGTAGTTTTGTTCTGGGTAGTTTACTATTGTCCAATCTAGTATAGATTCTTTTTGGGACATTTTATCTACTCTAGTAGGTTCTTGAATGAGTTGAGAGAATCCGTACAGGTTCATGTAGTTAGTGGGGTTTTAGAATTGCAGGCTAGCCAATTAGTGTTTAGGTCTCCTAGTAGAATAGTCTCTTGTGAAGGTTGTCTTTTACCCATTGAAGAATTTCCTCAATTATTGAAGAGTTATTACCTGGAGGGATATATGCACAGAGAATGTTGATACTCTTTTTCTTGTTTAGGAGTAGCATAGAACCTACGGTCTCAGCAGTATTAAATTTTGGTAACGGAGTTATAGAAGGTTGTATGGTAAGTGTGTTTTTATAGACAATTCCCTTCTTTCCTGTTCTATCTAATCTTAGGATATTATATCCTGCAAGGAGAATTTCCTCGTTATGTGTGTTGCGTTTTAGCGAGGTCTTAGTTATGGTTAGAATGTCAGGGGAGTAGTGAGTTATAAATGCATATAAGTGAGGAAGTTTGTTTGATATACTGCAAGAGTTAAGGTTAATGATAAGTAGATCTGCTGTGTGTTTGTTTGGGGGTATAATGTTGCCTGGTCCTGGAATTTGGTGAATATCTCCAGAGGTGAGGAGGTATTTCTTTAATAATAGATGAAGTCTGATTGTTTGTAGAATGTCTATGTGGAGTTTACATGATAATTTTCTAGTGTAAGATAGTGAAAAGGGCTTGTTGTGTAAACGTAATGCTGTTATTAAAAAAGAGGGGGCTATTGGGAAGTGTATGTGGGTTTTTGTAGGTGTGAAGGTATGTGTTATATGGTAGGTGGTGTGGGGTAGTGGTATGTATGTGTATGAGGATGTAGTGTAGGTTAGAGTTGTGAGGGTTAATGGGAGAGATGTAAGTAAGAAAAGCATGGTGGGTGTCATGTTATTTTTGGGGGAAAGTGATGTTAATTGGCTGAGAGGTAATCTGGGGTGGGATTTGGGAAGATTGCAGTTGACTGGCTGAGGGGTGTGGTCAAGTGATTTGGGGTTAAAATAAATGTAGAGGTAGTGGGGGTAAGTGAGAATTGGGGGCAGGGTAGGAGAGCGGAGTGAGCCAAGCATAGCGAGGTGAATGGAGAGGGGCCCAAGCAGACCCTGAGGCTGCAGAGCCAATCTGTTAGGACTTACCAGTGCAGAGTAGCTGTGCGCAGATATTGGCCAAGGTAAGGTATTACAAAGGAAAAATTAAGCTGAATTCCTAAACCTTGGCACTTTATTTTATGAAAGTACCCTTTGCCTTAGTTATAGGAGTAATTGGGGAATATTTTGTGAATTTCTGCCAGTGCTATGACCCCCCCCCCCGAGCAGTTTGTTACAGAGCAAAGCTTCAGAATTTAATGACATTAAGTACAGGAGATGTAATAACCTTGTTTCTTTGCAGGTGACAAGAAAAAATAGTTTGACTGTTTTCCATTTAATTGCAGTTAGAAGTCCCCTAGTGGTGCAAGCCTTTCAATAAGGGGGGCAGGCTGGGTGGGGCAGGCAGAAGAGTATAAAGTCCCTAGGAAGGAGAAAGAGACTTGGGAGAGATTAAGGCAAAGAAAAGCATATTATCTTACAATAGCTCAACATCTAATGTACTTTAAAACAGTTCAAGATCACTTTATATTTGTAATACACTTTAAGACAGCTACAAAGCGCTTTAAAATGACTACATAGAACAGTTCATTAAGGCTTTTCAGTAGATAGATTCTAAATCAGTTAAGTACAACAACCACTTAGCGTTTTAAAGGCACATGTCCTTTTAAACCCCTAAAATGCACTTATTACAGCTACAAGAACTTTATATCAGTTATATTATGCTGTCCATTGTCGTTCTACAGTAGTAGTAGTATATGCCTCTTTAAGACAGTAAAATGCACTTTATAACAGATAAAAGCATTCTATGAGGGCTACGTAATAGTCCATTTACACTTTACAGTAAATTCACTTAAAAGCAACTAATATTCAGCAGTCCCTTAGTGCTTAACAGTACACCCCTTTCTTTTTTTATTTTTTAAAAGTACTCTGTAGATAGATAAAACATTAAAATAGAATTCTAGGCAGCATGACCTTACCACTGGAGATGGGTTCCATGAGCACTAGCAGTAATTTAAAAATGGCGCCAGATGCTGGAATATTTAATACCTTGCTTCCTTAGTGTGGTTGTTAGGGATACAGCAGTCTGATTGGAGAGAATATAATGATGTAGTCCCCAAGCAGACCCAGAGGCTGCAGAGCCAATCTGTTAGGAATCTCCAGTACAGACTAGCTGTGCACAGGTATTGGCAAAGGTAAGGTATTACAAAGGAAAAATTAAGCTGAATTCCTAAACCTTGGTACTTTATTTTATGAAAGTACCCTTTGCCTTAGTTATAGGAGTAATTGGGGAATATCTTGTGAATTTCTACCAGTGCTACAGACCACCAAAGTGGTTTATTACAGAACAAAGCTTCAGAATTTAATGACATTAACTGTAGGAGATGTAATAACATTGTTTCTGCAGGTGACAGCAAAAACATAGTTTGACTGTCTGTTTTCTGTTTAACTGCAGTCAGTAGTCCCCTAGCGGTGCAAGCCTTTCAATAGGGGGGGGGGGGCAGGCTGGGTAGGGTGAGCAGAAGAGTATAAAGTCCCTTGTTTCTTTGCAGGTGACAAAAAAAATAGTTTGACTGTCTGTTTTCCATTTAATTGCAGTCAGTAGTCCCCTAGTGGTGCAAGCCTTTCAATGGGGGGGCAGGCTGGGTAGGGCGAGCAGAAGAGTATAAAGTCCCGCAGGAGATGGGTTTCGCGAGCACTAGCAGTAATATCTCTCTTTATTGATCAGGCTTGTTGTGATGAAAAAACAAAAACACATCTTTCCTTACCGAGCAGGCTATAGTAATTTCCGCCCACTTTTTCTGAGTTTACTTTAGCATGCAATGCACACATGAGACTTCCATAAGGTCCAAGTCTTGCAACTGTAAAAGTGGGGTCAGTGCTCCCTCCCCCTCACTCTATGGTTCCAGTGTCTATGTGCTCATTATCTAAGACTGTATATTTGTTTTCCAGATAGCTTTCAAATGCAAATATTAGTTTTAACAAAGCTTCCTTTATTACTGTAGCAAGTGTTTACCTTGGATAATTTCAGTTCATTTTATATTAAAGTGATGGTGATGGTCTTTTCCATAATACACTGTTTAAGTAAAAGATAGAAACTAACACTGTTGTTACCTTTCCGAAAAGCATCAAGAAAAACATGACAGTATAAGGATATATGCTGTTTTCAAACCTGTAATAACAGCTATATAAGATAAACAAATGTGAGTATAACTATGTGTAATGTTGCAGTCTTTTCTATTTCATAAATAAAATATTGTGTAATTTCTAAGCATGCAATTTCATATTGAAACTTGAAACTTGTATACTAATATAAACATTGACCCCAGAATTCACTAATCTTCTGTGTAAGACTAAATTAGTTTTACATGGAAGAGCCAGTCTAAGAGTAAGACAGCAGCGTGCCATGCATATTAATGAGGGAGCGCTGCCTCAACTCTAAAACTAACACGGAGCGTGGACGAGTGTAGGGGGCATGTTGGACTGCCGATCAGTCCAAAAATCCATGCCCCTGCAAGTTTGAAACAAAGTAAATGTCTACCTACATGACACCGAAGAGGATAATAAGAAAAATATACGCAAATTAAGCAAAATAGCGATAGTGTAGTGGTTAGAGCCTTTGCACAAAGAGGAGACATTCCCAGTTCGAGTCCCACCACTATACTTTTCATTTTCTGTTGGAAATCTGTACACAAAAATATTTCCTGACATGAATTATTTAAAGTTTTGTAAAAAGCATTGAAATGTTATATGTAGTAGTGAATGAATTTTATATATTATATATATATATATATATATATATATATATATATATATATATATATATATATATAATCCCCAAAGCACTCCCAGCACACAGAAAAGGAGGCTACACGAAGGTTCAAAGCATTTATTGCCAGCACAGTCTGCCCCACAGACCGGTTTTGCTCGAAAGCATCATCAGTGTGTGCTTGAACGCATATGCGTCATGATTTAAATATACATACCAACGACCATATTTAAAATGACATGCTTACATAATAATTAAATAATGTTTCCTGTATTGGACATTGTTATAACACATATACATAACCAAATGCAGAGATATTTATTACACATCTGGTAGTAGTGATATCTAAATATAAATTAATAATTTTTTTAATAAGACAAACATTATCTATTAATATCACACCACCCACGGTATAATTAATTATTGCCTATGGTCATATATAGCAAAAACCCAAAACAAAAACCAAAAGACCAAAAAAGAGAGGGATCTCACTATTAACAAATATACGCAAACCCCATAAACCCACCTATATCTAAATACCAAAATATATAGATAAATACATACATGCAAATATATATATGCACATATATACACCCTAATCTCATATATCAAGACAAATATACACATATAGATGGATAGTCAATTTAGGGGCCCTTTTTAAACCTGGCCTTAATGATCAGTGGTGAAAGGTAATATAGGTTTTATACCTTTGTCACAGGTTTGTCTCAGATGATTATTAGAGTAGACGTATGTAGGTAGGTTTATATGCATATGTTTATGTGGGTGTGCATTTCTGGGTGCGCATACACACATTCATATGTGTATATTTGTCCTGATATATGAGATTAGGGTGTATATATGTGCATATATATGTGCATGCATGTATTTATCTATAGGTGGTCATTATAGTGAGTAAAACCTTTGTTTTTTTGCGGGTGACGAAAAACCCAAAAATTTTTTGGACCCCCCGTTTTCTTGTTTCTCAGCCCATGCCCCTCCCAAGTTTAAAAAAAAGGGGGGAAATGACAAAGGGGATAAAAGTCCCGTTTTTGGGGGAAAAAAAAATAGGATGTCTTTTTTCCCAAAAAATTTAAAACATAGTATCCCTTTTCCCTTTTTTCAATGGGGAAAGGCTGGGACCAAAAGGAAAAGTCCCAAATTTTTCTTTTAGCACTAAAAAAGAAAAAATATTTCTTTAATTTTTTAAAGGTTTTGTAAAAACAAAAAATTTTTTAGGGGAAGGTTTATATAATTTTAATTTTTTATTTATTTAATAATAAATAATTCCAAAAAAAGGCCAAGTTTGCAATTGAAAAAAGTTTTATTCCCCCTTTCCCCTTTCCCCTTAGGCCCCAAGTTTTTTCTTGGCTCAAATTATCAAAGCTTTATTTGTTTTTCCAGGGGGGCTTTTCAAAGGGGAAAAAAATTAAAAAAGTTTTAAAAAAAAGGCCTTTTATTCTTTAGCCAATTTTGTTTCCCCCTTGGATAATTTGGGGTTCTTTTAAATTTTAAAAATGAGGAAAAAAAGGTTTTTCCAAAATCCATTTGGTTTTAATTTTAAAAATGGAAACCCATTTTGGGGACCCCCGAAAAGGGGATAAAGAAAAACCCTTGACCGGTTTTAAAATATAAGCGGGGTTTTTCAAACCTGAAAAACCACCCAATTTTAAGTTTTAAAAATTTTGAGTATAACAATGTGTAAGGGCCCATCTTTTCCCCAAACCCTAAATAAAAATTTGAATTTCGGGCATCTTTCCCCAAATTTTTAAAACCCTTAAATTGGGATTTTAAAAAACATTACCCAGCCAAAATCCGGGTTTTAAGGGAAAAATTTTTTTTTAAAAGGCCGTTAAAAAAACAGAGTCCAACCCCAATTAAAGGGACCGGGGTAAATCTAAAACTAAACGGTTTTTTTTGTTTTAAAGGGCCTTTTTGGGAACTGCCGTCGGGCCCAAAATCCTCCCCGAATTTTTAAAACCCCAAAGTAAAATTGGCTTACCTACATGACCCCCCAAAGGGATTTAAAAAAATTTTTTCGAAATTTAAAAAATTGTAGTTAAGGTTTGCAAAGGGGGGACTTTCCAGGTTCGACCCCCAACCCCTAATTACTTTTCATTTTTTGTTGGAAATTCTTTTAACAAAAAAAAAATTTCCTTGAAGAATTATTTTGGGGTTTTGAAAAAAAAAGATTGAAAGGTTATTGTGTTGAATTTTTATAATTATTATTATAAATAATTATATATTATATAATTTATTGGCAACAAAAATGCAAGAAAACATTTTTTTGGCCAGCACATTTTTCCCACCCCCGGTTTTCTAAAGGGGCCCCTGGTTTTAACCCTAAATCCCGTTTAAAAAAGGAATGTTAAAAAAATAAAAAAATGGTTTCCTTTAAAACCCTTCTGAAAAGGGGTTTCAATTCTGGGGTGGTGGATTAAAACCCAAAAAAAACTTTCCACCACACCCCCACGGTTTTTGTGGTAAATTTTTTTAAAAACCCCCAAAAAAACCTGGGCCCACCACCAAATAATCCCCATAAACCCAAATTTTATATTTAAAAACCAAAATTATGTAAAAATTTAATAAAATATAATTGCCATATTACAAATCTATTTAAACAAAATAAATAAAAAGGAAAGCCCAAAGGGGTTTTAAACCGGGGCCCCTTAAATCCCCCATTGAAAGGGTTTTTATTTTAAATACCCCTTTTAAATTTTTGTCCCCCCGGAAAAAATTTTTAAAAGTAGACAAATGTAAGGTGGTTTTATCCCCCTTTTTATGGGGGGTTTGTTGCATTTCGGGGTTGGCCAAAATAACAATTAATTGTAAGCCCGAAATGAAAAAGGGTTATAAATTAAAATAAAATTGCATCCAAGGGAATTTTACCCCCTATTAAAAAAATTTTGGGGTTTTCCCCCCAAAAAGGGGGGTTTAGGGGTTTATGGCCCGTTGATTTAAGCCCCGTTTTGGTTTTTTTTGGGGTTTCAAAAAAATGCCCAAAAAAGGAAAAAATTTTTAATTATAAGGGGTTTTGTTTAAAAATAAGGGGTTTGTTTATTAAAAATTTTTTTATAATTTAGGTTCATACTAAAAAAAAAATCTTGATTTGGGTTAAATTTAAAATATGGGTTTTAAAAATGTTAAATACAGGAAAAATTTTAAAAGCTGATTTTAAAATATAAAAAATTTCGAGGTTTTTAATTTAAACCAATGAGAAATACGTTTTAAAAAAACCCACGGGTGTTTAGTAAAAGTTTTGGGGGGCAAAAATTTTTGCTTGGAAATTTTTAAATGCCTTTAAACCCCTTTATAGCCTTTTCTGGTCTGAATGTTTTTTGGGTTTAACCATTTTCCCTTCCCCCTGCCCAAAGCGGGGGGCCCCCGCATTTCCCGGGAAGTTTTTGTTGGGGGGCCGTCCTTTTGAAAAAACCGCAAACAAACCATGGGGTTTTTGGACGCTCCCCCAGCAAGGCAACATCAGGCAATGTGGGAGAAAACCCGCTAAAAGGCCAACGGGGCAAACAGCAAAACAGGCCACACCTCCTTACTGTACCTTAACCATTGAGGTCTGGCCAGTAGGAAAATAAAAACAGTGACAGGGCTCGAACTGGATACTGTGCACAAAGGCAAAACATAACCACAAACCATGACAGCATTTCATAACCATGCACTTTCAACAGACACATATCTATCAAAGGAATATTAAACATTGCCAACATCAGCTAAGCAGGTGTGCCTACAGCTGATTTTTTCCCAAACTGGCCAATCACAAATAAGTGCAGGAAATGAGGCATTTTTAAGCTCCAAAAGCAGGAATACTTGCCATAACTGGTTGTAGCCCCCTTCTGCAGTCAGCATGGCGGTGTTGGAGAAGGCACTCAATTTTGAGTGCAACTTAAAATTAAAGGAGACCAAAGTAATGGTTTGGCTCCTTGTCCACAATCAGAAAAGACTCCTGGGGGCCAGTCCACCCCAATAAAAAAGGAGGCCGGGGAACGTCTAGCTCATGATCTCACCAGTGCCACTGGCTTTTGGACTGGTGAGCAGGTCAGGCACCATTACTCTGACCTGAAGCATGCAAGGAGGATCACTGGACCAGTGGATCCAGGAGGCCCGGGGAGGGCAAATGCCCCAGTACTGAGTAAGTAGCCATTGTATTAAGTATTTAAGAATTGCTATTCTTGTCTATACTATGGATAGGTATGTCTAAATTATCACTGCATTTACTTCACAGCTGCATTGTCTGGGCTATGAATCAAAGCCCATGAAAAAGGGCTGCAAAGGCTGCACCCAGGCAGGTTAGTAATTTTCTGCATGTACTGTTATATAAAATAAATGAGAGAGCCTTAAAAAAGTTTTTTAACCCAATAAATAAAGGTTAATAATTTTAAATTTTAAAAAAAAGGGGAAAAAAATTTAATTTTTTTTTGGAAAAGTGTCTGTGTGTTTTCTTTGATATGTTGTTGTACTGTTGCATTTTAGAAATAGTACTGTTGTATTAAGCAGTGTTAGTTAACCCACACTTGGGTAGGCCCATATTGGATGAAGGGAGTGCCAGTAGCTTTTATGCATATTTACACCCCTTTAACTGTTGGTTCATGCCCAGCATGTACAGGTTAATCTGGCACATGAGTAGCTTGGTATTGTTTCCCCAGAAATGTCAGTGTGCTGCCAGAAATGTAGGGAGCTGTTAACATATAACTGAAAATTTTCCCCTAACATATCTAGATAATTATATGAAAGTAGAGCTGTCAGTGTACCACCCAAGCAGTAGTGTGGGGAGCAACTCTCAAAATATGTAGCAGTAACATCTGCACCCTTGGACAGTTTGTATGTCAGATACAGCTCATGTATATAATGATCTAGCAAAATCCAATTGCAAAATTTGGACTTTGGGGTTTTAATAATACATGTAAGGGACATATAACTGCAGTTAATAGGAATGTAGTGTAAACTAGAAGGATATATAAGTTGTTAATTGAGCTATTTTTTTACCCTACTTTTGGCATAAAAATGCAATTCCACCCCTCAATGGGTATGTCTAATCTCAAAACATTTGGGGACATATGTCCTATTGGTTTATAAATATTTGCATTTATTTCTATGCATGTGCCCTGTTAAAATACCACAATATTGGTGGCCTGTTGCCATCAATTCAACCTGCATGCTGTTGTAATGTCCACTGTTGTTCTATATATGCATGTTTAATGCTTGCTTTTCAACTGTTGAAATCTGGTGTGTTGGGTTAATGGGAATACTTTTGCATGCTGTTATAACTAATTGTGAATGCTGTCAACTGTTACTAACCCATATCTTTATTAAACTCTCCAAAACATATTTTATGGGAAGGCCGGTCCCAGGGACCCACCTGTCCCACCTCAGCTGGCCATGGCACCGGAAAGCAGGTCCAGTGCCCAGCCTGGGACCTCCTCCCCCTGGGCCCCTGCCACCTTCAGGTGGAAGTGAAAGGGATGGGGCTTCCCCCCCATGCAAGTGTGGCAGAGGGGGGCCACCTATCACCCTTCAAATGGTCCGGGCTGTGGTGCGGAGTTTGAGCATTCTGTTGCAAAACCCCACCCAGCTTGAGGCATAGTGGCACAACCCCCGGGTCAGCCTGCCCCCACAGCCCCCAGCACAGCCACCCTCGGGGCTGTGAACAGTGGTGACTGCCCATGGGGGGGGATCTCCCCACTGTTGCCATCTGTGGGCTCATGGGCTTGATTTCCAAACACCCCCCTCAAGTGTTCACCCACCACATGTGTCATTTTCCCTCCCCTGTATCCATCTTGTTTGTCTTGTCTGTTTACCTCCCCAACCTACCTCCCCAAATATACCTATTTCCCCCTCCCCCACATTCCACTCCATAAAAAAAAAAGGGAAATTTCCCCCAAAAAAATTACCCCATACATAGCTCCCCATTTTGCACACATGTCCCTGGACACAAAAAATGTAATTTAATTGGCATTACAACATACTTTGTTGTCCTCACCCCCCCGGGGGTTGAAGGTTTCATATTTACCTCCAAATTTATTCCATATGCACAGTTTGCTGTTAAAGAAATGGGCAGCTATGGCCCTTTCCCCTACCCCCTTCCCTGCACATCCAAGCTTTTTTTATGTCTTTCCCTCTTTGTCCCCCTTTTTTCACCACTTTCCTATCTCCCCTTTTTTTTCTTTCAAAAAAATTTAGTGGGGGTTGGGGAGTAAGCCCCATTAAGCAGTAGCAGTGGGTTTGCGAGTGGGGTTGTTTGTTTAGCTAAGCATTGCTAAGCATCACAAAAAAAAACCCGCTTACAACTGTTTAAAAAGTTTAAATCACTCTGTATGTGAGGGCCCTTGTTCTGCTCAGCAGAAAAAAAACACCTCTGTCAGTCTCAACCCACCTTGTACACACTACACTGCATGAAGTCCCACTAAGCCACAGTAGATATACAACAAGTTGGTGCTGAAATAAATATATCATGCATCAGAATGAGTGAATGTAAAGGAAAATAGGAATGCCATACCACACAACTTGTTCTGTGGATCTTTACCAACAGTTATTGTGGTATTACATTACATGACTGTGATAAGCAAAGCAGACATTCTAGCAGGAAATAATGTTACACCCTCACTTTAAAAACCCCACACAGTATCACAGCAGGACAAACACTGGCATATCTGTTTAGGGCAGAGGCCATACCACCCAACTGTCCCTAATTTTCAGGGACCCCCCTGATTTTGAAAAAAAAAGCTCTGTCCCTCTGAATTCTGAAAACTACTGACTTTGGCCAAAAAGGGTGGTGAATTACACTTAATGAATAATGACAATTTAAGAGTTAGACACTTTTTTTGGTTCAGAGAAGGTGTCTTAATCCATATGCTCTGTTCTCTAAAAGTCTCAACTTAATGGCACTAATATTTTAAAGGTGTCCCTGACTTTTTTTACTTTTCCTGAGTCTGTTCAAATTTTACCTGGGGTTTTGAGAGGTCTGGCAGAGGCAGAAACACAGAGGCATAAAACCTTTCTGCTGTTACACACTGTGCAAATAGCTTTGGAAGGAGTTCTGAAGCATCCCCTTATGTAGGAATACAACACTGAAATAAAAAAGGATGTAGCCATGTACTGGTAGCAACCAACTGTAAGAATGCCATTGCTCTAGTGCTAAAAAAAGACCTGTGTGGTGCACAGACAAAAATAACAGGCAAATCTCTGGCTACCATGTGGATAGGTCCACAGTTGGGATTTAAAAGACTACTTGCCTTGATAAACTAACATGTACACAGCAACCCTGTAAGTCCAGCAAGAAAAAATTTCCACAATAATTCCCTCTCTGTATTCTGCCCCAAAATGTAGAATATACCTGTGTGTGCAGGGTCTACCAAGGATGTAGGAAAATACTCACAGTACTGTTTCCAGTTTTTTTGAGCAGCTTGTGCTAATGTCAACACTAAAAAGCACAAACTGTTTAGAACAAGTAAATGAATATTCACAGTATAGCAGTTCACAAACAATTCTTGTGCCAAAAGAATACATCTCAATAACTAGCTTTGTATGGCAGTTAATTGAAAAATTTGAAAAGAAAGTACATCCCATGTATCTTGGGGTAGCATTTTGAGGGGTGAGTACATTTCTACACTGACAAGTGTGTACTGGAAGCAGCAACATTAGGTCTGAGTACAAAATGTAAATCACTGGCTCCCCCTGGCTTCTGATATAAGAACTATACCAACCTTCTGTCTTAAACAATGATGTCCACAGCAAACAAGGATGATCTCCATTTTGGGAAAGCTGAAAGGGCCATGCCTATTGAGTTAGCAATTTATAGTACGGGGCTATGACAGTGATTACTGCAATTACAAAAGCAGGCTGCATGCAATTAGCAAATGGTGGCCACTAATTGGTGCAGAGGCCATCACATGCTCATGTGCAAATACCTACAAAAGGCTGCAATCTCTGCCAACAAACTCAATCACTCTATTGCAGAGACTGACAGAGAGAGAGAAGAGAAAAAGGGGAAAAAAAAAGAAAAAAAACCAAATCATACAAAGGAAAGGTATGTGACACATATGTATTTACTGGCATGTAGTAGATGTTTTGAAGATAGTCTACATAATGTGAACCATTCATATGTGGCAGCAGTACTTATTTATGCACAGATTTTTTTAACTACTGCTATGGACAATACAGTGTGTACCTGTGGGCAGGGGACATACCTGTGAAACGTGTAGCTCAGCATTAAATGTCAAAGATCTGATCCATGTTATCTGTGTTCTGTACAGTAGTGTGGCCAATGGCTTTTGGGGGGGATTACCGCTGACATTATATAAACATGGGTGTGACAGAGCAACACATGCATGATAGTCATATTAAAAGTGAAGCTTAGCATTGGCAACTGATGTAGCAGTCTAGTATGCTTACCTAGCATTTGTACCCATATCCCCCCAATTTTGTGTGTTTATGTGACACCTGTTTGTGTTGCAGCAAGGCCCAACAGTTCAGCTGTGAGGTCCAGGGACTTACAACAGTGTGGACCTTGTGGGGCCCACACATAGGGAGAAATATATATGTGTCATATATATTCACATCTGTATATGTGCATAGAGCGGGGGACATATTGCAACTTTTTGGGAAGGGTGGAAATATATGTTGGTGAAGGTTGGGCATTTTATGTAGGTTTTAGTGTGTGAAAAAAGACAGCATACAGTGCTGGTATATGACATGTGGTGGTTAAACACTGTGGTGGTTTGTTCAGTTTGCAATGTTGAAGCCAGTGAGGCCTGCTAAAGCTACCTGGGCTGTGAACCCCTTCAATGCATTTATCCCAAGACTAATATTATTACATTACTGTACACCTCACATCCTTTGTATAATTGATATTCCCACTATGAAAGGTGAAATGTATATGCGCCTACATATATGTATATGTACACCAATGGATGTTATTGTTATATATATATATATATATATATATATATATATATATAAAAAATATATATATATACTAAACACACCTACATCTACTTGTTGCAATAGATTCTCTGTACTGTTGACTGACTGTGATGGTCAATGTGTTTGTGAAACGTCAAAGATATGTATTTGTGGGATAGCTTAGGGGGAAACTGTTTATGTCATGGTATTATGGGTCCTTTTTGATCCAGCGTGTATTCTGTTGCTAGGCAGAAAAGTGCTTTTGGCATACAGTGTGATTAAGTCCCTTGGTTTTAACTTGTGTCTTTGGGAGGCTAAAGCACTACATCTATGATTATTGATTGGTACTGATGTTGAACCCAAATCCTGTTTTACTGTAGTACTTTGAAGCTCTGGGCCTGTACAGCAAAGTATGGTGTATGTCCACATTGCTTGCATCCACTGTTTTGTGTGGGTCCCTGTATTCATCACAGATTACATTTCTCAAGATTTTTTTAAGTACTGACACACAGTACTGTATAGTACACATGAAAGCTTATCTTTGCCATACCTTTGTGTCCTGTAATTATGTCTGATGTGTGTGGGGTATGTCTGTAACATGTCCTTTGACATATGTGTGGTAAAACATATAACTGCATATCTAGCAACTTTTATAGTGTACACAGTATGCAACCTATATTCCCAATTGTGCACATATTTTGGCCAGGTTTCCCATTAACAAGTTGTGTGGTATAATAGTAATACATTTACTGGACCTTACACTCATTGTGATGGATGACATATTTCTTTACACATTAGCTTAATGTATATCTGCTGTGGCTAGGTGGTGCAATGTGTTGCATACAGTGTGCCAGGTGCTCTTGTATAATCTTATATAGTGATTTTATTTTGTTGCTGTGCAGAACATGGTTTTAGAAGGGACCCAAGGCCCCAAGCATTTTGGGGGGAGCATTGATAAGTGGTAGTTAAAGTGTTTCACTCTCAGTTAGCTAATAGGTTGCTATATATGGCAGTTCAGTGATATCCGTACTGTATAATGTTAAATGTGCCATATGACTTGCTCAGACATACTTGTTCTTTATGTCTTCCAGGGATCATGGCAAAAAGAAACCCAGTTAAGTAGTGCTGAAGATAAATCATTACTAGCTGTATGATTCAGCACTGTCTAATTTTCTCGGAACCAGCCGGGACCGGGAGGACTTGCAATGTGGCAAGATGTTGCCCGGGAGGGTAAATGGGTAGGCCTGCATAACCGGACATATGAGCAGGTATGCCACCACTGCAGTGATTTTCTCAGACATGTCCTTTGCAGTTTGCTGATGTGCGTAGACAACAGCTTGCAACAGGAGGTGGTGTTAATATCCACCCCCCTCACCAGAGAGGAGGAGCTGCTTAGCCTGGTGGCACCTGCCCAACAACAACAGCAGCAGACATACACCATGCTGGAGGTTGGAGCCACCCAGCAACACACATGGAGCATGCAGGTAACATTGCATATCTGTAGACTACTGTTATCTGCATTGGTAGAGCATGCATATGTGAGATGTGGAGTTGTGGGAAAGATGTGGAGCCTGTTGCTGTGCAATACTGATCATTTGGAAGATAATCTGTAGCCCTGTAAATGTAAACTGTTGTTGTACTGTAAGATTGCAAACACACAGTAGCAATGCCACAGTTGTGGCCACTGACAAACTGTCTCATCTCTATGTGGGCCCTTTCGGGGGGTGACATCAAGGCAGCAAACAGATGCTGGTGAGTGTTTCTACATTTATTATTGTAAAAAAAAAGTGCATGTCATAGTTAAGGTGTAGGCCATGTAAAATGTAAACACCAAAAACATGCTGTGCATGTTTGGTGTGCCCACACACTCACTAATGTGATTAGCTGCCTCAAACACATGCAATACCCAGACCACCCAAACAAATGTGGCAAACTGTAGTGACCATTGGATAGGGTTGATACTCAACATGCACATAACATACAACTATGTCATACACAGAGCATTTTAACATGCTACACATAAAGGTTTCCCCAAACCCTCTGTAAAGACACACTCCAGTATCCAAAATCTATCCAAAATTACACATAATATACCTGGGGGGTAGAGGCCTATCAGGGGGCATTTAAACACTCTGCAACACACTACACATTCATGTCGGGGAATGCTTTTTTGGGCCCTCCTTACAAACCCTTTAACAACTGGTTGTGAAATGGTGAATGTGGCCAAGGTAGTACATTTCCCAACATGATTAGTGCGGGTTTTGGGGAAACATTTGTAGCCTTGAGTGACTACATGGCGCTTCATGATGATGGCCTATGGTACTATACCCCATCCAGTTATTGTAACCACAGTACAAAATAGTTTTCATTGCTATACACCTTTGTGTGTGTGCAAACATATGCACCTCTAAACAATATGCATAAATCACCATTTGCACAACTGACACATATATGTCTTGTGATGCTATTGAGTGGTTAGGTCATATGACACACTTTGGGGTATGGGGATGTTTAAATATGCAGTTGTTTTTTAGCATGCCATGTCATGGATGACACTGGCATGTCCACAATATGATCTACACTCACCAAAAAGTACATTGGGTATGTGGAGAAGGTATTCCATCAATTATACATGCACCACTGATGATGTTGTGTGAATCCCATCATGCATGTGCTAAAATGTGTCCAAAATTATTTGCTAAAGACACAGAGGCTGTAATCAGCTTTGGGATACCTATCTGACACACAAATACACATCCAGCCATGGTATGTACCTGTGAGTTATGGTGCACAGTACATTACAGATTTTTTGAATATTTGCACAGCAATGTTGTGTCCATGTATGCTTTGTTTCCAGGGGGGCCCAAATCACCTAATAAAAAAACACATGCATCAAAGCCATGTATATGTTAGTAACAAGGATGTCTACACTTGCACTGCATGCTGTTGAGCAAAAATGCCCTGCATGCTGACAGGGGATATGACTTTTTTGTTGTGATACTGTACCCCACCATCACCTGCACATGTTCTGGTTGGGGTGTGTGTGTGTGTGTTTTGTGTGTGTGTTTTTGGGGATGTATTTGTGTGTGATGTGTTGTGTTTTGCTTTCCCATGTGTGCATGTGTGTTTTGTGTGCATTTCATTGTGTGCATGTGCATGTGCATGTGTGCATGTGCATGTGTGCATGGGGCATGTTTTACATGATGTGTTAAATGTGCAGGGAAATGTGTTTTGTGTGCATGTGCATGGGGCATGTGGTCTGACATCATGTTCAGGTCTTAAAGTGTGTTTCCTGTTTTCCTCTCACAGATGCTGAGGTGGGGCTGGTTCAGTACAGCGGGGAACCTGATGTCACTGAGACAGACAGTGATCATGAGGATAGGTGTGTTGAGGCACAGGCAGGTTTGTCGGGGTCTGTTGTTGGGCCGCCAATCGACAGTACACAAATCTCCACCCCATCCATGCACACAGTCATACTGCCTGTACATCCATCATCACCATTGCTCTTAGCTGAGGGACAGTGTTGGTTGGCACTGGGGACAGTGTGGATCTATGGCACATGTATCAGGACACAGCCCATAGCCAGATGTCTGGAATGGTACCACATAGGCAGATGCCCGGGGGTTTCTCACCAGAGCACTGCTGGTCATCATCCCCCTGGCAGATGCCAAACCTTTTTCAACCACAGCATGTTCCAGGCTGTCATGGAGGCACGGGAGAATGGAGGGTACACCAGACAGGGACTAAGGGCACAGAGGGCTCATAACACCTCTGTAAATGACAGTATCCATGACCTAGGGTGCCATTTTTACACTGAGGTCATTGATGGGGGGAGACATTGGATGTCCCCCACAATGTCATGTCCATGTGTCAGGACAGTGCTGGGGGAGACTTTGGGATGATGCCAGCAACATCAGCAGCTGGAGGTCCCCGTGGTTTCCAGCAAGTCACAGCGCTCCCGTAGTGCCAGTACCACCCCCAGCAATGTTGGGGGCTGTCCATAGCCCTCCTAAAAACCACATGCATGGCTCTGGCCAGTCCCAGCAGGGACCTGGATCCAGTGGACATATGTCAACCTCTGAGGATAGTACCCAGTCTGGTTAGTACCTGATACTGTCTGTAGCCCCCTGCCAGGCACAGGTTCCTTATTGGCCAGAGAGGTGATCTGTAAAGCCTGCCAGGTACAGTCTGTAGCTGCCCCACAAATCCCTATATGGCAGCCACATGGTGGAACTGTGTGCATGCAACACACACACATAAACCAGAAACCTGGGGAAACACATCCCAAAACTTTAAATCAACATTGGCCCATAAAAACTCAGGGCCCCTCACACACACACCACACACAAAATGTCGATTGTATGGCTCAGTGTAGGCCTTTTGGCAAACCAAAACACACCCTGTGCATATGATGAAACCTGTGCCACCTCCTGTCATCTGTAACATTGATGCAGGAACAGGCTAACATGGTGCTGATGCACGGGGTGACTTTAATAAAGTATAGCAATGGTTAAGTGTAGCATGTTGTCAGCAGTAAAGTGTAATGATATCCTTGAAGGTGTAGCTGAGCAGGCATGATGCATTAAAGCTGTAATTAGCAATTTGTATTGTTTCCACCAGTGTTTTTTCCCAAATTTGTGTTTTGTTTCCCCATGTGCCATTTGGGGATGTGTGTAGTTGTGTCAGCATGTGTTATACAGTGGACAGTAAGTTTTTCACACGGGTTTTGCAGGTGTACATTTGTGAACATGGGGGAGGTGCACTGTCTGCATGTACATATTTGGACACATGGGGGGTGACATGCCCTGTATTGGCCAGTGTTAACACCCATACTTTCTATTGGTGGCCAGTATGCATTGTACTACACACATTGTGGAACCTGAGTACACATGTGTGTGTATGACACGGGTTGACACTGTGCTGTGGGTGATGCTGTTGTTCCATCTGTCATTGGTTTGCATTACTAAGGTTAACACTGTCCTAGCTGCATAATCCTTTATTAATGCACACTGTTCACCTACAGGGTTGCATGGACTGTGCTATCACAAACACAAGAATTTCTCACTTATACAGTAAAAGTGCATTAGTCTCATGGACCTCTCCCATAAACTAAATATATAATAGAAGGTGTAAAGTTATACCAAAAAGAGTTACATACCAAGAAGGGATAACCTTTTGGTCAGTATCAGGGGGAAAAATTTCAATCCCTCAATAAACATACAAGGCAAGCTTCAAAATACAAAATGGCAAGGTTTCCCAAAGACAACACTAAAGCTTTCTTTATGTTGTTCATAATCTACGGGGGAAATCTCAGATTGGGTAAATTAATGTAAATGGTCACAAAGTACACTTATCTGACTGACATTCCCAAATTTCCCTTGTCAGACAGTTTGAATGTGGATTTCACCACCCTGTCATTAAAAAGGGGCCCAAATTTCCAGACCTGGAATGTAAAACCTGATGATTCACAGACACTCTATTTAAAAACATCTTTTAACAAGTCCACCCACAGTGGCAATGGTACGGGACAGTGTCCCTGGCTGTGTCATACACAAGCTGACATATGAAGTCACCACTCACCTAAAGCTCTGTCCAGAGGGAGCCTCTATACAGGTTACATACTTGTGGAATGAAACGGTAATGGTGTTCACAGTCCACAAGGGTTGAGCTACAATGTCTTTTTCCCTTTATGCTCCCATTGGGGGTGCCACAGTACATCATCTGTTTCCATGTCTTCCTGCTCTGCATCTTGCACTGTCACACCATCCACCTGCATGTCCTCTCACCACAGCCATAAACCTCATCTTGGGCACCTTTTTGGGGGCTTCATTTAGCATCTATTTCACAATATCCCCATCCCTCCTCAGCACATGTACAAACCAACTTAATCCTGCCTATCTGGCATGGTCTACTAACCTTCAAACCGGGCCCCCTCTAATATACTTATTCTTAAACCTGTCCACCCCTCACACCCAGTGCAAATGTTAACATAAATTGATTAAGGGTAGAACTACAACAGGTCCGGGAAAACTCTCCCCCTATAAGCCAGACCAATTTATCGGGAAGGCTATGGAGAAAGCATTATGGAACTCATTAACAGAGACATTATGAACCTGAAACACTGCACCATACCCATTTAGGTTCTCTAAAGGCCAGATCATGGCTCCTACACCTAGTAGTCTTCAAGCCAGTGGGGTATAGGTGAGGGAGGGGGGTCAACACAGCCAAGCTATAGCTCACCAGCAAATTTATACCCATCCCACATTGGTTTTTAAACCCCAAAGACTGACCATAAAAATTGTTGATGATGGCTTGACAACTGACACAGATGTAGGAAAACACAGCATTTTTCAGCCCCCATGTACATTCTATTGGGAACAAGTGGTATTCACCTGCACTCAGTCCTGGGACCACCCCGTTTGGCATATAGCTTTCAGGTACAAGCAAACACAGTAGGGGTATGTCTGCCCAGTTTGATGAAAATGCATACTGGGGCTATTTTTATTCTCCAGATGAAAACACACATCCTCCAAAAAGGGGATCAACAGAAGATACCGGGGCAAACTCATGCTGTAAAGCTATAAGCCAAAAAACATAGTTATCCACTTTTAAAAAACAAAGTATCCCCAGAGTACCCCAAAGGGAGTAGCCCCCAAAAAGTGGGAAAAGGTACTAATGTATACATAGAGCCATGTGTTAATATCTCTCCTTTGATAATCACATTACCCAAAAGGGTTTTTGGGAAAACCTCTGTGGAGCAATAAACAATAAAGGGGTTTATGCAGATCCACAGAGGTTGTTGCACACCTATAATGATTAGTCATCTTTGCCAGACTTTGCTTGCTTTGGGAAAAGGTTTCAAAATACCCCAAGCATAAACCCCCACTCACATTTCAATGAAAACCCTGATGAGTGGATGGAAAAACAGCCCGGGGGTCACTGCAGTGGCTAATTTTCACAAGCATACAGAAGGACCCGGTCTAAAGGGCCCACCTGGCAAAGATAACACATGTGTTCATGGAGAAAGCAATTTATAAATACTTGATCACATGTATGTAAGGATTTGGCCCCGCTACCTTAAAATTTTAATGCACATGTTGCATTTTGGGTATGTCAACACTTTAAAAAACAAACCCCCCAAAATTGGAAAGGTGTCACACATACAGAAAACACACAGTCAGCAAGTGTGGGTTCAAACCCTTTTCCCAACTACATTATGATACTAAACAGTACCCCTTTAAAAACGCTATAAAACATTACTGGGGTTTCACCCTTTTCCCCAGGTATATTTTAGGATGGTGACATCATGGGCTTGACAAAGATGAGTATACCACTTTTTAATTTTATAGTCTCCAAAAGGTTGCTCCCCCCAGGGGGCACACATATAAAACACACACAGTTCAATGCAGGGTTCAAACCCCTACCTAATACATTTGTACCAGAACATTTACTGACACGCTATACACAAATGGGGTTTCACCTTTTTCCCCAGGTATATTTGTAGGATGGTGACATCATCAGACTTGACAAAGATGAGTATACACTTTTTAAGGGGTTTTAGTACTCCAAAAGGTTTCTCCCCAGGGAAAAAACATACACAGGGGCAAGTGCAGGATTCAAACCCCCCTAACCATTATGATATTTCAGCAGTACACATTTACAACACACTATAAAATTACTGGGGTTTCACCCTTTCCCAGGTATATTTGTAGGATGGTGAACATCAGACTTGACAAAGATGAGTATACCACTTTTGGTGTTTGAGTAGTCTCCAAAAAGGGTTTCCCCCCCAGGAGACAAAATAAAACACAGTTCCCAGGATTCAAACCCTTAAAAACATTATGATATTACAGCAGTACATATTTCAAAACCCATCAAATTTCTGGGTTTTCTTTCCACAGGTATATTTGTAGGATGGTGACATCATGACAAAACAGATGAGTATACCACTTTTTAAAGGGGTTTTAGTAGTCTCCCAAAAGGTTTCTTCTCCAAAACACACACAGTTGGCAAGTGCTGTTCTTAATCCAAACTAAAGCACTTTACACTTCAGCAAGCAAAAGGAGTTACAGGGAAAGACATTACTTGCTGACAGTTTGCACCAAAATTTGCTAACCTCAGCAGGCTTATCATACTAGGTGTATTTGTGATGTATTCATAGGATGACCATATATATATTTATGCACCCCAAAGCTGGGGACACACAGGGGCAAACCCAGTAATCTTCCCACCACAAAAGCAAAATAACAGAAAATGATAAACTTCAACAATTGGGGAGCCCGGGTCATTTAAAGGGGTCCCCTTGTCTCCGGGTACTGTAGACAAGCCTTTTTTTCCACAGATGGTTTACCTGGTTTTTGCTTTTAATTTCTGGAAAAAGGCCCCTGTCCCCAATTACCTTTTTTGGAAGGCTCAAAGGTTCATTTCAAAAGGGACTACATTGGCCCCGGGGATAAAACCGCCAAAAAAGGGACCCCGGCTTTTCCACCCAAGAAATTTTTTTTCCTTCCCCGTCGGGAGGGACACGAAGTGATCCCCAGGGTAATTTCCATTTCCCCTCCACTAATCAAGATTTTTCCTTTAAGAGGTAATAGGGCTTTGTTTTTAAGGGATTTATTCCAGAGTGGTCTTGGGACAGGAATCCATCCCCCGGGATGTTCTTTTTTATTTTACAAGGTTTTTGGTCCCAGAGCATGTGGTTTATGGGTTTTAGGTGGGGACACCATTTTGGCCCCGGAAATAAGTAAAAGGGTTTTTCCCCAAAAGCCCGGGCCCCTTTTTCTTTCCCCCTAAATACCCAAAATTTCTTTCCCCCTCCCCCTCAAAATTTTTAAGTTTTTGTGGTCTTAAAAAGCATGTGCCAATTTACATACCAAATGGGGCATTTACTCATTTTGGGCCTAATGAGTGTTTTGGGAGAGGGAAAAGACCTCTCTTGATCTAGGGTGAACCCTTTCATGATTATTTGGGGTACATAGAAGGAATAACTAACCACTTTCCCAAAGTGATTATCAAAGGAGAGGTTACTATCTCCCGGGTCCCCAGGTCCCTAATTACATTTTTCCCTAGTGGATTACCACCTATGTGGTAATTTTTTGGGGACTTTGTTTTTTTCCCAAAAGGGGGTGACTATGCATTTTTGCCATTCAGCTTGAGGCCATGGTTTTGACACCAGGTATCTGTCTCTGTAAGACCTTTTTGGAGGATGTCTGTGTCAGCCAGAAAGTTTATGGCCCCATTTTCAGTCATCTGGGGAAATTGGTCAGCCATAGTCCTCCATGCTTGCCTGTACCTCAAAAATATACTGAACAGGAGGGTCCCAGGACCGAGACCTGTGGGATGCCACTTGCTGGTTTAGAGTTCATGGCACCTGCAACTCTGACCATTTTGTTCTATCCTTGAGCCAGTTGGCCACCCATCTGTGACATAGGGTTAATGTTCAAGCTGGTAAGCTTGTTTTTGCCAGAGTGGGGAATGGTGTCAAAGGCCTTAGTGAGGTCCAGGTAGGCTGTGTGGACTTCCTTCCCCCTCTATGGCCTTGGTAACTGTTTAAAAATCAACTAGGTTTAGGAGGCAGGATCTGCCTTTAACAAAAAATTGGGTAGGGTCCAGGGCTGGAGGTTCCCAATGTCTCTGTTTATGAGTTCCATGAAATTTTCCCTAGCTTTGCAGACCAGGCTGGTCCAAGGGGGGAATTAGGTTTTTGTGGCACCACCTTTTTGGAGGGGATGACTGTTGCTGTACCATTCTTTGGGTACATAGCCTGTGGTAAGGCTGAGTCTGAACAGTGAATGTAGGTGAGGGTTTAGTTCCTTTGGGGCTTGTAAGAGCAGCCTGGGACACCATCCAGTCCCATTGATGCTGTGTTCTTAGCTTTGGGAGGGCTGTTTTACCTGCATGTCCAAAGTCTCTCTGCTTTCTTCTGGGATGGACACGGCCCCTTTTGGGGGGGGTGGGGGGGGGGGAGTTTGCACTGAACTTGTCCCCCAGGATTTTTGGCAATGTCAGTTTGTTCAGTGTATTTTTTTCCATTTTGCAGTAGCTGAAAACATATTTGAGAGTTGCCACCTAAATGTTTGATATAGCTAAAGAAGGCTTTGTGGTTATCTTTAGATTCCTTGGCAATTTTCTTTAGAAACTGGCCCTTTGGGTTATTTTATAGGGTGTAGTTTTTTGCTAATAATGATCAGTGATGCCTTTCCTTTTTGGGAAATTTTTTCTATCAGTTAGTTTTCCTTCTGTTGTATAGCTTATTTATGGGGAAGGACCACCAGATTGGTTTCTTTTTTGGAGGAGTGAGTCTTGGTTTTAATTGGGATGGCTCAAACCATGCATCCGTATAGATGCTCATAGAATGCACTTGTAAAGGATTCTGCAGATTGGATAGCATTATCCTGTGACAAGGGGGCTTTGAAACTTTCCACTTGGTCTTGAGAAGTGTGAAGTTTGCTTTTGAAAAGTTTTTCACAGTGGTTTTTTGACTGGGGGGGTCGGGATGTGGATGTCCAGTGTGATTACTTTGATCTGATATTACCAGCAAGGGGGTTTTCCTCTGGTGTGGAACACTGGTCCCCCATGTTGGTGAGGATCAGGTCCAGTATGTTGTCACTTCTAGTGGGCATGGTGACCAGCTGTTCCAGGCCCTTTGAGTTTATATAGTCTAGAAAGCATTCACCAATGGACTTTTTACTTCAGTAATTCCCCAGTCAATGTTTGTGTAGTTGAAATCTCCTCATATCATGGTGTTTGGTAGGACCTTTATATTTTTCCCGTGTTCTCAGGAATACTGAGTGAGGGTCCTGAGACAAGGTAGGGGATCTTAGCAGGCTAAATCTGATAAGCAGCTTTGCCCAATGTTAGTTGCACTTTCATGGTCTCCCAAAGGGCCCGGGGCCACTAACCTGGGGGGTATCCTTTATGAAAATGGATACACCCCCTTTTTTATTTCAGTCTGGGTTTTGGGGCCGGGGGATTGGGATTTCTTTAAGTGGAGCATGTCCAACAGCTCTGTGGTTGACATAGCTTTGTATGTTAGGCAGAGATCACCTCTGAGTAGGCGATATGCACAAGTAAAGCTGGTGTTTTGAGAAGGGCTGTGTAGGGCATGTATTTCAGGCTGCTAATCCTCTTTGTGAGGTATTTCTGCGGGCTTTCCAGTTGTTGTAGATGTCTTGTGAGGTACATACCAAAAAGGGCGTTTTACTCTATAATGGATCTAATGAGTGATGAGTAGAGGGAACAATGACCTCTTTTTTCTGCATGAGAAACCTTTTGTGATGAGGTGTGCCCCCTAGAAGGATTTCCTGACTACTGTGGTGATGTGATTATCAAAGGAGAGTCTACTGTCCACCTGTGTCCCAAGGTATCTTATCACACTTTTGGGGTTAAGTTTTACCACCTATGTTGTAGTTCATGGGTACAGTGTTTTACCAAAGGGGATGACAATGCACTTTTGGCATTGAGCTTGAGGCCATGGCTTTGACACCAGGCATCTGTCTCAGTGAGGCCCTTTTTAGGATGTCCACATTTTGTAGTTTCGATTAAGGTCCTAGTTTGCAGTCATCTGGGAACTTCATTAGAAAAACCTTCCTGTTTTCCTGTACTTCAGGGAAGTAGATGGGGACCCCCTAACCCTGTGGTTCCAATTTGGGACCTGGTCTTGAAAATTTACTTGGAGCTGTTTCCCTTTCCAGTTTGGGTTTGGGCAAGGGGGTTTGGGAAAACCCAAAACTTGTCCCTTAGGGTTTTCCCGGGGGGGGTGAGTTTACTTAAAAATTGATGGGGGGGTGGTTTAAAATTCAAATTTTGTTCTTGTGAACCACCTTACCCTTGGTCTACGGCTTTGGGATGTTTTTAAAGAAAGTTTTTCCGGGTTTTGGGGAAAGTTTTCCCTTTCAAAAAAAGGGTTGTGGTCCAGAGTTTTGGAATTTTCCCTTGGGGCTTTTTTTATTTTTTTCCATTTTTGAATAACAATTTTATGGCCTTGAGACCGGCCCTAGGGTAAAAGGGTGCTTTTGGGTCCGTGGGGGCTTTGTTTTAAGTGCTTTGGGGAATTTTTTTTAGGGACAAAGCCCCCGAGGTGAAGGGCTTTTCATGGGATTTTTTTTTGCCAGTTTTTTTCTGTTGTTCATTTTTTTAGGCAGGGGAAAATTGGTTTCCCTTGGGGGTGCTTTGGGTTCCCGGTTTGGGATGGTTTTTTGTGCACCATGAATGAAAAGGGAATTTGGGGGTTTTTCTTAAGATTTTCCTCTTTTTTGGGTGGGGGGGGGGAAATTACCCCCTGTCCTTAAAACTGAAGGGTTTGGGCAATTTTTTCATTTGGGTTTTTTAATTTAGTGGGATTGTGGGTAAACTTAGGCAGATCCTGAGGTTGCCATTGGAAAGATTTTTGGAAAAAAACCCCCAAAAAATCCCGTGGTTGTCTTTAGAATTTAGTTGGGTTTTTTTCAAACTAAGGCCCCCTTTGGAGGAAAATTTTATCGGGATAAAAGCCCCGAAAGGGTCCAGGAGCCCCCACTCCCGGGGTTTTACCCCTTTTTCCCTTTCCCTTCCCGGTTTTAGTTTTTTTATGGCCAAAGGGGGGATTGGTTCCTTTTCTTAAAGGGTAACCCCCCTCTTTTCTGTTTGGGGTAGCCCTGAAAGTTTCACCCGAAATTCTTAATAAAGGGGGGGCCCAAAATTTGGGATTCATGTCATAACCCGTATTGTCCAAGGGAAAGGGTTTGGGAAATTTAACCCCTTTGGGCCCTTAAGGAAACAAAGTTTTGGCCTTTGGAGACATTTTTTCTGGTTTCCCTTTGGGGTCCCCGGAAGTGGGTTGAAATTAGCTTAACAAGCCAATATACCTTTAGGTTTGGAAAACCTTCCCCCTCAGGACAAAAACCAAACCCCATAACCAAACACAAAATTAAACCCACAAAGTACTTTAAATTTCTCTCATTGCCCAGGAAGGGGTTTAGCCTGGGGGCCCCCTGGGGAAAATTCTCAAAATAAAGGAAAAGGGGGTTTGGTTTCAAATTTCGGGGGCCCGTTAAAAGGTTTTCCCAAAAAACCCCAGATACCAAATATTTTTCCAAAACCTTCCCGATTTTTAGAACCTGGTCAAGCCAAAAGGGGGGGATGTATCCCCCCTTTTCAAAAACAAAAATACCCTAACCCCTTCTCTAATGGGGCTGGGAAAAAGGATAGTACCCTTTTAAAATGTTGCCCCAAAAAAAATTTTCCCACCTTTCCCCAAAAGGGGGGGCCAACAAAAATTTGGATTTATCTCAGACCCTATTGATTCAAGGGAATTTTGGGGCCAATCAAAAATGGAAGCCCCAAAATAAAGAATTTGGGCCTTTAAACAGTTTGAGCAAAACCCAAAGTTTTGGTTCTCAAAAACAGACACACCTCCTAACTGGGTAAAAAACTTTGAACAGTTCCCCCTACAGATAAAAAATTTACTCACCCAGGGTTAAACCCCATACCTTCAAAGGCCCTTTGAACCATTCCCCCGCATTCCTTTTGTGGGAAAAATCCCAATGGGCATGAAACCCTACTCCAAAGGAATTGAAATGGTGGGGAAACCAAAAAATTAAATTTCCGGCTACATGCAGCCCCACTAAAACTTGGTTCCCCCTTAGGCCTTTGGGGTCCCCCTTGGGTTTTGGGGAAATAAACTTCCCCAAATAATGCCAAAAGGAATTTGTGGGGACTAATTTGCGGGAATGTTAAAAGTGTTTCCATTTTAATAGTTTCCCCAATGGGCCCCAAATTAAACTTCCCGAAGGGGCTTTATGGAAAAGTGGGTGGTGTCAAATTTTTTGGCCTTAAGGTTCTGGGGGGAATCCTGGATCCCCTTTGGTAAAAAAATTTTCACAAACCCCCACCACCAAAAGGGGTTCCCCCAAAATAAATAATAAATTAAAAATATATTTTTTTAAACCCTGGGGGAAAGGTATTGGGAAATTATTGTTTGGGCCCACCCAAACAACAAAGGGTTTGGGTCGGATAAAGAAAGGTATGGTGGCCCTTTTTTCCTTTAATCATCAAAACCCTCAAGAGTTCAAGGGGGCCCCTTTTGGTTGGGGGGCCTTTTAAACAAGGGGGAATCCGGAGTTGTAAGACCCCCAGGGGGGTATCCCAAAAGGATTTGGCCCAAAAGTTGGGTTTTTTCAAACAATGGGAAAAAAATCGTTCTTGCTTGGCATGGCCTTCTTTCAGAGGACACCTGGTAACAAAAACAGAGCCAATTGGGAAACATCTTTTTGCATGGGGCCCTTTTACCCGTAACCCTTTTTAGGGACCCCCACCTTTTCCCGGGAATGCCTATCAAACAAAGCAAAGTGGGGGGTGGTACCTCCCGAATTGGGGTTACTGTGGAAAGGGGGCCCCTTTTTACATCAAAGACCCCCCTTTCATTTCAATAGGAAACCCTTTTTGAAGTGGTTTGGGGAAAAGAAATTCCACATTCCCCAAAAACCCCATAAAAGGGGGGCCCCCGGGTATTTTTAAATTTTTAAACTTGGGGGTTTTGGGGGACCCCAAGGGGTTGGGGAAAACTTTTACAACCTTTTTCCTAAAGGGTAAAATAGCCCCCTTTTTGAAGTATTTCTAAAAGTAAACCAGGGCAGGAAGGGGCCCAGGGTGAGATGGGGACCATTGTTTCCCGCTTTTTAAAAGGAGGCCCCAATTTACCCAAAACACTGTAATTGGGTTACAGATACTTTTTTTTTTTTTTGGTACAGTGGGTGGATGTTTAAAAGGGGGTTTTGGGGCCATTGGGTGTGTGCTTTTTGGGGGAAGTCCTGGGTGGCTCCCTTTTAAAAGGGCACCCTTTAAACCCCAAACTCCCCGCCCAAAAAAAATTTTGGGTTTTTAGGTTTTCCCCCCCCTTTTTATATTATAATATGGTCCCTGGTTGGAATAGGCTTTTTGGGTTTAAAAACAATATTAGGTTTTGGCCCCAGGTGTGCCCCGCTTAACCCATTAAAGTTTCCCCCCCCTGTGAGGGGGAGCTGATGAAAGGTCCCGGGGGTTTTTGGTTTTAGTTTTACATAACCACCAAAGGCCCTTTTAAGAGTTTTAGGTTTTAAGGGGGCTGTTTAAATTTTATTGGGACCCGGGTTTTTCCCAAAGGAAAGGGGTCGTGAGAGGGGGAAAAAGTATCCCTCCAAAAGTTCAAATTGTTGTAAAGATTATTTCCCCGGCATGTGAAAATATTGGGTTTACTTAATTTTTGACATGTAAAAAATTTAGGTTTCTTGGCCTTTTTTCCCTGGCCTTGGTTGTTGGGGCCCCGGGGAAAACCCCGAGTTTTTTGACCGGTTTTTTTCAACAATTTAAAATTGAGTTTAAAAAGTTTGTTTGCATGGGCCCAAATTTTTTGGGCCGTTTTCTTGTTGAAAAGGCCCGGTTTGGGGTTTTTGTGCAAGGGGCCCAGTAAAAATTCAACCCCCTTGTTTTGGACTCTGATGAAAGGGCCCAATGTGTGAGAGAGGGAAACCTTTTTTTTGCCCACTGAAAATTTGGGAAAATTTGTGGGAACCCCCAAAAACATTTTTAAAAATTTTCTTAACCACCCTTTTTGTTGTTTCGGAAGGGTAGGGATGATATTTTCCAAAATGGGGCCCTTTTTTTACCCCTTTTAAAGGGGGGCCCCCTATTGGTTTTTTGTAAAAGGGTGAGGTTTAGGCCATAAATTTTTCACCCACTGCTATGAGGACCCTTTTAAAATTTTTCCCGTTGCCCAAAAAAATTAGGCAACCCGTACCACAAACCTTGCTTAAACAAACCCCCCTTTTTTTGTGATTTTTAAAAATAACCCCCCCAACAAGGGGCCCGGACTGGCCCTGGGGGGGTTGGGTTTCCAAGCCCCTTTAAAGGGAGAACCCCAAATTTTTTGTGGGTTTTTTTGTCCCCATTGGCCTCCTCGTGACTGTTTATTTCCCCCGGTTGTTGATTTTTGTGGTCCATGTGTTGGGATGGGTTGGAAAGGGCTTTTCAAGGTTCCCATTTAGGCCCCGTTACTCTTTTTATTTTCCCTGGGGACCGCCCTTTTTAAAAAGTTAAAACAAAGGGTTTTTTGGAACCATGGGTTTCTTTTCCCCCTTTAACCCCCAAAATTTTTGGGTTGGGGTTTTTAGGGCCCCAATTGTTTTTAAAAAGTTCCCTAATGGGAAAATGGCCCTTGCAGTGGGTTTTTTTGGGTTAAAAAAGGGGGTTATTCCCAGGTTTTTGTGCACCCCTTGTGGATTTCCAAACATTCCCTTAACCCCTTTTAAAAAAGGGGTTTCAATTAAACCCTTTTTCGAGGGGAGTTTAAAGATGTTTTTAGGGTTCCAGGGTCTGTTTGTTTTTATTCCCTTTTTCCCCAAGGGCCCGGGAAACCATGTCCTTTTCCCATCAGGGCCCTTTTTTTAGGGGTTTGGAAAGGGGGGTGTTTCCCTTTTTAAAGTGTTTCTGGGTTTTCACAATCTTTTAGGAATAATGGGGGTTTGGGGCATGGAAAGGGGGGGAAAATATGAACCTTTTACCAAAATGTTGGCCCAAATGTCATCCCCTGTAATGTTTCTTTGTTTGTGGTTCCCATTATGGGGTTTTTCATTGGTTATTTTGAATTGTAAAGAAAGGGTTCCCTGGGTTCCCCCCCCTAGGGACCTCTTTCCCCCTTTGGCCCCTTTGGTAAGTTGGGAGTGCCAAATTGGGTTTTTTGTGATACTTCCGGGGAGAAAATTTTTTTATTTCCCCCGGGTTTTTTCTTTCTTTGGGGGAAAACCCCTTGGTTATTGGGGTACCCCCTAGGGGGGTTTTTTTATGGAAGGTGTCCCTTATTAATATGGGTTTTTGTTTTTTCATATTGTGGCCAAGGCCCCGGAAATTTGGGGAAAAAAAGTGACAAGTGTCTGGATAAGGGAAATTTCAACCCCGGAGTATGTGTGGCCCCCCTCTTACCAGTTTGGCCTAAGGTTTTGTGACAGGGCCCAATACCTTTGGGATTTTTACTGGGAAAATTTCCCCCTTTTGGGTTTGTGTGTGAGGGGTGGGGGCCCCCAGGGGTTAAACAATTTGTGCAAAAGGGGTTTTTACCCCTTAGGGCCCCCACCCTTTTTGGTCATTGCCCCGGAAAAAGGGGTTCCCCGGGGCTTCCCCTTTTCCTTCTCCTACGTGGGGACAGCATTAAACATTTCCCCCCCCCGGGGCACATGTTGGGTTTTGGGGGGCAAGGGGAGGGCCCCTAAAATTTTTCACTTTGCTTTTGGGTTTTTCCCCTTTGTATACTCCCTTTCAAATTTTTGGGGGCTGTTTTCCTTTAAAAACTGGGGTTTGGGGTCCCCGTCTCGCCTTGTTAATTCACGATATTTTTTTGGACTTCTAGCCCCCCAACCCACTACATTTTTTTCCTTTTTTTTCTGTTTCCCCCAAAGGGCCCCCCGGGGAAAAGGACCATTGTCTTCAAACATGTTGGGATTTGGTTTTGGTTTTTCTTTTCCCCCTTTTGGCTGGTTTTAAAAGGAAAAGTGACCCCCAACCCGGAATGGGAAAAAAGGGCTGTCCAATAAAGCTTCAGGCCCTTTTGGCATACCCTTATATGTCACCTATCCTATTTACCCTTACTCCTTTTTTTTTTTTCCCCTTTGGGCAGGCCAACTGGGAAAAGGGGAAAATTTTTTCCCCTTTGATGGTTTACCAACTTTGGTTCAACTTTCCCGACTTTCCCCTTGCCCAAAAACTTCCCAAATTGGGCCAAATTTTTCTTCAGCCTGGTTACCGCGGGCAGTAAGCTTTTATTTTTAAATGCCAAAATTTTTGGTAAAATTTTAAATTTTTTATTGTTTTTTTTTAAAGGGGTGCCAATTTTCCCCCCCCCCCCCCCCCCCCCCCCCCCCCCCCCCCCCCCCCCCCCCCCCCCCCCCCCCCCCCCCCCCCCCCCCCCCCCCCCCCCCCCCCCCCCCCCCCCCCCCCCCCCCCCCCCCCCCCCCCCCCCCCCCCCCCCCCCCCCCCCCCCCCCCCCCCCCCCCCCCCCCCCCCCCCCCCCCCCCCCCCCCCCCCCCCCCCCCCCCCCCCCCCCCCCCCCCCCCCCCCCCCCCCCCCCCCCCCCCCCCCCCCCCCCCCCCCCCCTTTTTTTTTTTTTTTTTTTTTTTTTTTTTTTTTTTTTTTTTTTTTTTTTTTTTTTTTTTTTTTTTTTTTTTTTTTTTTTTTTTTTTTTTTTTTTTTGTTTTTTTTTTTTTTTTTTTTTTTTTTTTTTTTTTTTTTTTTTTCTATTTTTTTTTTTTTTTTTTTTTTTTTTTTTTTTTTTTTTTTTTTTTTTTTTTTCTTTTTTTTTTTTTTTTTTTTTTTTTGTTTTTTTTTTTTTTTTTTTTTTTTTTTTTTTTTTTTTTTTTTTTTTTTTTTTTTTCTTGTTTTTTTTTTTTTTTTTTTTTTTTTTTTTTTTTTTTAAAAATTCTTTTAAACATCCCCGGAAGGATTTTTGGGGGAAAAAAAATTTTTTGGGTTTTAAATTTTAAACCCCCCCTTTTTTAAAATTTTGGCCCCCCCAATGGCCCTTTTTTTTTTTTAATTTGGCCAAAAAATTGGCAAAAAAAAAAGCTTTACCTCATTTGCATAGCTTTCAGCAGCAAATGTGGTAATTTGCATACCATGATGCTGTCCATGCAAGAGTAGCTTTAGAAGCTCTCATGTACGCCCCTGCCGGCTGTTGCTGGATCGCTCGGCAGACATATTGGCTGTCTGACGTCTTACTCTACAACTCCATGCAAGCTTTCGTAAATCCGGCCCTGGATGTTTTTGTTAAAGGTGTATAACTTTTTGTTCCAACTTATAAAAAGATATTGTCAATTAACTGTAAAATAAATAAGTATAGTACAGAAAAAAAAAGTCCAAACACGCTAAGCAACAGTAGGCAACCACCGGCTTGACAAAAATCCAGTATAACTGTATTAAAGATAAAAATATAAAATGTTTATTCGGTAAGCGCTTTCACATCTGCTTCCTCAGACCATAAAACATTTCCAAGACTCAAACACTTACTTAAATATTAATCATGTGATAAAATCAATTGTTCAATTAACTTATTTAAAAAGACACAGCATGCTATAAATACATTTTCTAATGCATACATTGTATATAATAACTTGCCTTATGATTAAGATAATCATATCCTAACTTTTTGTTGTTCTTGTTATTACGAATAACAAGTTATATTGAGGCAGCGATGTTTTCTGCTGCGTGATGCCTACTTGCTACAAGTATGTAAAAAATGAAAAATGAAAACAAACATATGTTTTATCTTTTAGTACACATGCAAAGTTCATATAAATATATATCAATATCTAAACAATAATTGCCTATATTAGTACCTTATAATTCAAATTACAAGTCTATTATTACTAGTACGATGAAGCCTGAGGTACCAAATATCAAAATTATATCATTGCCTTCACTATGGCTTCAATGTACGAAACCACTGACTTCCATATTATCACTGAAAAAAAAAAAATATATATATATATATATATACAGGAGTAAATATAAAAATAAAATAAAATGAGTCTAACCTAAATTTCGACTAGAAATAGCAATGTATAATGTAAATATATTGCATATTCATTTTAAAAAGTTCTCTGACTATAGACACTTTATTGGTCAGTCGCTGCTCTCTATAAACTTTCGTTATAAAGTGAAAATCACTAAGAATGCAGGTGTAAAGCTGTAGAGTGATCTTATTGTCGTAATCCACACATAAAATTAAATTGTTAGTATTGTATTCTAACATTATATAAAGTCATGTGCTTTTAAAAATGAGTGGGATGCCTAATGCAAGTTTTAATGTTCGTCTAATGTAATTTGATGAATGCATGCTATGACTACTAATAAGTATATATACTTAGAATGCTACGCTATAAACACAGTTAATCAATATATTGCATATATATAGAAGATATATTAAAATATATGAAAAAAGGATTTAATAAATAAAATTAATATACCATATAATAGTGTAAGCAAATGTAATATGCCTAAGCATCACATTCAAAATAATAATTTGCTACCAAATGTATAATGACTAAAATACGTATATATCCATTTAATAAATTATACTCATTTACGAATATGAATTGATCTTTTTCTAAGAAAATGATTAATAGACACTCTTTCATTAAGGCCCTTGCCTTTGTCTGCCCTCATTCTGATAATCCAAGTTAATTCTTTATTTTCTGTAGCATTTCTGATATTACCTTCTCTAATAGTTGGTTGATTTATGTCTATCACCATATATATGTGTACTAAAAGATAAAGCATATGTTTGTTTTCATTTTTCATTTTTTACATACTTGTAGCAAATAGGCGTCACGTAGCAGAAAACATCACTGCCTCAATATAACTTGTTATTCGTAATAACAACAAGAACAACAAAAAGTTAGGCTATGATTATCTTAATCATAAGGCAAGTTATTATATACAACGTACGCATTAGAAAATCTATTTATAGCATGCTGTGACTTTTTAAATAAGTTAATTGAACAATTGATTTTATCACATGATTAATATTTAAGTAAGTGTTTGAGTCTTGGAAATGTTTTACGGTCTGAGGAAGCAGATGTGAAAGCACTTACCGAATAAACGTTTTATATTTTTATCTTTAATACAGTTATACTGGATTTTTGTCAAGCTGGTGGCTGCCTACTGTTGCTTAGTGTGTTTGGACTTTATTTATACAGGCTTTGTGGAAGCACATGGGGCATTCATTCTGTCGTGTGTGGCTTTATACATTATTGTTACAGAAAAAAAAGAGTTAAATTACCTTTCATATGCAGTCTACTTGCTAGTAGTCAAGTTTCTATTTATATTGTAAATTAATGTATATATGCATATATGCTGCAATAAAAATCAGATGTTGTTTTCTCCTTCATTTAGCCTTCCATCCATAATATTAAGGGATTCTTCAATGAGAGAGATCTGATTTTTCTGCAGCTGAAGAGCCTCATTAATTTGGTCTATTTGCTTGGAACAATCTTTCTTGAAATCATTGATTTTATTGCCCAATCTGTCCATTTTAATGATAATTCTTGAATATGAGACAGAAGTGACTGAAATTCTTTCTTACATGAAGAATCCTGAAGTGCTGCCTTAGTGTAGCTCATGCTGCTGCCAGATACAGTGAAAGAAATTACTTTTATACAGTTTTTGACAGGAAAACTATTAGATTTTCAACATTTTCTTGAAATAATCCTTTATAACAAAAAGGACTATTGGAATTCACCAGTTTGAACTGTTTGGAATTAAACAAAACATTTCCTGTCAGAAATATATCTTTCGTAGGAGAGCAGTGAAGAAGTGCTGCTATCCTTGTCTCATGCTGGCCACGCCCCCCTCATTTGAACTTCTTGAGCTAACAACTTAAGAGATATGCATATCTCTTAATTTTAAAGGAACTCCATTCACTACTTCATCAATCTATTCCTCTCTCTTTCTCTATTTCACACACACACACACACACACACACACACACACACACACACACACACACACACACTCACACACACTTTATTTTTTTTTTTATTTTGCACTCAGTAAACAGCATAAGCACTGCTTAGTGAGTGTAAAATAGCAGCTATCATCTCCATTACAGTCTAAGTTCCATGGCAGCTTAATATGCTACTATGAAGTGGCAGACTTGTTTTTCAGTAAGCATTTCCTGTACATTAACACTCTGCTAGAGAACATTTGTAATCCAATTCAAGTGGTGATATGCATGTTGCCCATGCTCTAAAAACAAGTTATGATTGTGCCAGATATGAATCAATTGAAGTGAATAAACTGCAGAATATTTGAAGTAGAGAACTGTATGGACACATTAATGCCAGTGGATATGTACAGAGAAACAGATGTATTTTCATGCATAACTTTGAGCACATGCAGAATTTTATATATATATATATATATATATATATATATATATATATATATATATATATTTATATATATATATATATATGTATATATATATCTATTTATATATATATATATATATATATAGAGAGAGAGAGAGAGAGAGATGAATATATGTATAAATATATATATATATATATATAAATATAATTATAAATATATATAAAACTTTGTATTCTAAAACTAGATTTTTTTCCATCTCTTTCAACTTTCTGGTTTAAAAGCATGTGTGCACTTGTTTCTCGCCTTTCCTGTAACTAGTCTAGTCCAGATACAAATTTGCTGTATCCAGGATTGTTTGTAAGCTTCTGAGCGGTGCCAAAGACTGCTCTTCAATTGTTCCTTTAGATCTGCTTGTTCTCTCCTCTCCTGCACTTTTACTAGCTTATTAGTCTAGCACTTTACCAGGTAGCTGCTACCAGCACTAAACGTTCTACAAGGAAACAGCTCCAGTACTTATTATTAATACCCACCCCTCCCGGCATGTCTAAAGGTCAGTTCCCTGTGCTTTCTCCTATTAACCTGGTGAACCTGGGCATCCTGAGGTAATGTAGCAACTGCCTAATGTACAGCAACAACCCTCTCCCCTTACCTCCCAATACTCATACTTGCGAGAGATGCAGTTATATATCCAAACTGGAAGCCCTGCACTCTCCAGCCAAGACCAGAATAGCTGGTCAAGAGGAGAAGGTTAACACATGCACCACACCGCATGGAACACATAGCCCTCCAGAACACACACCAGCACTGCCTTCAAATAGAAACACAAGCCACACACCTACCTTCGCAGAGGCTCCCAATAAAAATCTACCCAAACAGCAGAGACCTCCAAGGCAGAAACGCACTCAACCACAACAACACAACACTAATCATTAAACAGTGTGCCACTCAACAAAAGCCCATAAAGCAAAACAACATGCCCAACACACTGTTCACAGGTGACTCGATAGTGAGGCATACTGATGTCTCACTCACTATGTTGAATAAGGAGAAAGTAACAGCCAGCTGCCTGTCAGGTGCCAGGAGCCGCCACATAATGCACACACTCAGATACAAATATGACTGTCATTGTACATGTGGGCATGAATGACCTGAGACATACCTCCCTAGACTACATGAAAAGAGACATGGAAGAGCTCTCGGATTATGTAGCCCAGGCGGGAATGGCCCTGGCCCTGAGCAGCATCCTACCATCACCCAGAATGATACTACAGTACAAGGAGAAAATGATTGATTTAAACAATTGGCTACGTTTCTAGTGTCATTCTAAGGGGATCCAGTATCTGTCTGCCTGGGATGACATGACTGACACAACTCATTGCTTTGCCAGAGATGGCCTGCATCTGTCACCCCTGAGGTTCCAGATACTGCCCAAGACTCTTCCCACCACTATAGTGCCTTTTTTAGGTGTTGCTCCAATGACCAAATTACCACCATAACAGCTACAAACAAATGCAATCTGAGGGTCATGCTGCTCAATGCTAGAAGTCTAAATCTCAAAATGCACTCACTCAAAGCACTCCTTAAAATGGAGAACATCGGCATCTGTGCTGTAACAGAAACCAGATTCAAGGCAGCAGAAAGCACCCCTGCACTACCAGGCTATAACTCATTCCACACCTTTCAGGCCCAGAACTTGGACTGAAGCTCCAAAGGCGGTGGTGTTTCCATATTCATAAAGGTTGCACACACCTTCAGACTGCTAGCCCAACAACACATCAGAGATACTTCAGATGCAGCTAACATTGGGTAAGACAGTTTCCCAATGTATTGGGTATACAGGTTGTAGCCTGCTATATTTCCCCAACCATGTCCCAAGACTCACATTCCATATTCCTAAGAACCCTGGAGAATATCAGGGTCCAACCTAACACTCTCATACTGGGCAACTTCAACTACCCCTCCATTAACTGGAAAAAGTACTCATGTACCCATACACTTGCTCAACATTTCCTTGAATTCATTCATTCCAATTCCCTGGACTAGCTCGTTCTTAACCCCACTATAGGTACCAGCATCCTTGACCTGGTCATTACTAACATGGGCAACCATTGCAGTACACCAATAGTCAAGTCCTCCCTGGTTAGATCTGACCACAGACTAATCACCTTGGAAAACCACATCCCTCCCACCTCACCCCCTACAAAGGTAACCACCATGAAAAACTTCTCCAAAGCTAACTTTGGGCTCCTAAAAACAGAGGTGGCTAACTTCACGGCACCCATGCAAATGAAGAATAGTTGCATGACCGCCGAATCACACACCAATGCACTGTACAAACACTTACACAAATGCATGGATTCCACCATACCCAGTAGAGCCAAGATGCTCTGCTCCAAAAAAAGAAAGCCAATCTGGTGGTCCCCTGCCATAAACAAACTCTACAACAGAAAGAGGAAACTGATGTGGAATAAGGTGAAGTCCCAAGACTGGAGAAACTCCCTTATCAGCCTCAACAAAAAGTTGAGATCCCTCATCAAATCCTCTAAAGCTAGCTATGAAAACAGAATTGCAGCAGATAGTAAAGATGCCCACAAGGCCTTCTGTAGTTATGTAAAGAACCTCCATGGCAATACCCAGATTTGCTCTGAGCTACTGCACAATGGTGCCTCCTATACTGAGCCAACAGATATTGCCAATATACTGGCCAACAGATTCAGTATCAACTTTACCCCCCCTCCCCAAAGGACCAATCAAAATACCGGTAGATTGCCAGGCACCCAGTATTACTGCTACACAGGTTAAAACAGCACTGTCTAAGGGCAAGAATACAGCTTCTGTGGGACCTGACAATATCCCTGGCTTTGTTCTACATGAACTACAGAGTGAACTGGCACCTCACCTGTGTGCCATGTTCAATCATAGCCTCACCTCAGGGTTTGCCCCTACCAAATGGTGCATTGCTATAGTCATCACTCTTCACAAAGAAGGAGTGACTACAGACCCTGGGAACTATTGCCCCATTAGCCTGACGAGTCTGATATGCAAAGCTATGGAATGCATCATCATGGACCTAATAAACATGGATATAGGGAATCTCCAAACTCTGGATCCCACACAGTTTGGTTATTGATGGGTAGATCATGCCTGCTCACCTTGATCAACTTCTTTGAGTCAGTCACCAGAGCTGTGGATGAAAGCAAGGTGGTTCATACAGCCTACCTTGATCTGGCCAAGGTCTTTGATACCATTCCCCATTGAGGAATCATTGAAAAACTTACTAAGCTAGGCATCAACCCCTATATCACTAGGTGGGTTGCAAACTGGCTCACAGATAGAACCCACAGTGTGAAAGTAGCTGAGTCCAAGTCAGACTGCCAACCAGTCACGAGTGGAGTCCCAAAGGGTTCACTCTTGGGTCATCTCCTGTTTGGTATCTACTTTTCTGAAGTTCAGGCCAACACAAAGGGACTCTGGCTGACAAAGTCCGCAGACAATTGCAAGTTGGGAGCTATTATTAACTCCTCGATTGATGTTGACATCCTACAGAAAAGCCTCACTGAGACCAATCACTGGTGTCAGAACCATGGCCTTAAGTTCAATGCCAAAAAATATGTCATCATCCCCTATGGGAAAAACCTAGTTCCCATGAACTACCACATCGATGGTAGTCCACTGAACACAGAAGGCATTATAAGAGATCTGGGAACACAGGTTGACAGCAACCTCTCTTTTGGCCACCACATTGCCACTGTGGTCAGAAAGTCCTTCTATTTGATGTATCTTATTACTAACGATTTTGCATCCAGGAAGAAAGTGGTTATTGTCTCCCGCTACTCTTCCCTCATTATGCCAATCATTGAGTACAATGCCCCATTTGGCATGTACCTCACTAGACACCCGCAACAACTGGACAGACTGCAAAAGTACATCACAAAGAAGATCCTAGGCATGAAACACTTGTCCTATATGGACAGACTCAAAAAATTCCAACTATTCTCTGCCTCATATCACCTACTTAGAAGCGATCTCTGCTTGACTTACAAAGCAATGTCTTACCTCGCTCTGTTAGAAATGCAACATCTAAAGAAATCCCAATCTCTGCACACCATATACTCTGGAGACCTCAACCTCATTACCACAATCAACAGAACATGCTAGAGGGATAGGTTCATAATCCATAGACTGCCCATGCTGTGGAACAGACTTCCCATACATGTCAAACAGAACACCTCACTGACTCTTTTCAAGAGAAATCTTGATGAGTGGATGGGAAATAGAAAATTCACCTTGGGGATCACTCCAGTCGCTGTACTCAACAGAGGCACTAGGAACTATGGATGGGCGGCATGATGCCAGGGTAATCCTATGGGCTAGGCTTGTAAAGGCTCCAGGGCCATTAGCCTAATACACACCTATGAACCTATGAACCTATGATTATTATATTTAAGTGCCAGCTTGTGCATTATGATTATGAGTTCTTAAATCCACATTTTATACATTGTTCATATAATCTCTGATTATCTTCTATGCCCATTTCTTTTCTAGTTTTATTTTGTCATCATTTAGGTAGTGCAATATTCAGATACTGTCTAGCATTCAGCTTGGTGGTCTTCAAATGTCCCTGGAATGGTAGGCATTCAAAAGGATTATTCTGTAAGTCGAGTAGTCAATATTAAGGGTATGCCTTGCAGTATATAACTTACAGGATATAACTAAAGATACTAAGATCTGCATTGAATTTGGCTGACTGTAAAATTAGATAGCACATGAAGTTTACATTAAGACTTTAAAATAATTGTGAAAGGGTTATTTCAGATAGAATGACTTTTTGTAGCTCAGTCTTGAGAAAGACAAAGTAATGTAACCTACTATCTTTGTTGATTTTGTAGAAAAATACGCATATTCTGCTACAGGGGGGTGGAAATATATCTATTCTTCCTCCATTCCCACCTGTGTTCATTGTTTAACCCATTTTATGGCTTGCACTTAATTGATTTGAAGTATCTAGACCTGATTTCAAGTTAATATTGAAATGACTAGGAGTATTAATTGGAAGTTTGTCAACAGTGAAAGCAGAATTTTTAAAACGGAATGTAAAATGGTACGTAATCCACATCTGGAGCAATGGCATTAACAAACACAAGTGTCCACATGTCCATAGGCACACTAGTTATTATCTGCACTGAGCTTCCATCACTGCTAAATTCCTTACTCATGCATTTTAGCTTTTAAGTAAACATTTTGAATACTCCAGGCTTATATGATTATATAAAAGTAGTAGCAAACAACAAAATGGACTATACTGCATGGGGTAAATGCCTCGCTGATAAAATTCAGCAAGAAAATCAAACCAAGACTCAGGATTACAATGAGGCAACCAGGCCTTTGGCTGAAAAATTCAAACAGCATATATTCTTCAAACAGAAGGATTTATCCAAGTGACAACAAGTCCAGTCTGTGTAAAATATACAACTCACAGTTCATTTATTTGGGTAACATAAAAACGGTAAGTACTTTCGCTAGATAGCTTCCTCAGACCTTCAAGAACAAACAGACCTTTCTTTTCTTTATATACTACCTTCAAATATTTCAAAATGTGTCATTGCCAATCAGAACACTTCTTACATGGTCATGTGTCGAATTTAAATATTTATACAAAAATGCAAAAATAAAAGCAAAGGTAAAAATGCAGAAGTAAAATTATAAAACATAGTAACAACTTGCTCAATATAAAATGTATAAAAGTTAAAAAGCACAAATATAACGCATATAACATGCACCAATTTATACAGAAATAAAATAATAAATGCACATCAACAGCTTGCACAAAACACAATTCAAGAATACAATTCAAGAACACAATTCAAGAATATAGTTCAAAATATGTAAGGGTTATGCAGCACAGTTATAACACATATAACCTGCACTGATTTATAATATAGCCATAATACAACCATTGAAGTCAGAAATCAAATAATTTGAGTTTCTGACTTCACTTTTTCATCTTCCTATTCTTTAGGTAAGGTTTAATAGAGGCTCTTTCATTGAGTCCTCTTCCTTTGTCTGCTCTAAAGGCTATTATCCATCGTGCCTCTCTATTTTCAGTAAAATTTCTGATGTCACCTTCTCTAATACTTGGTACAATAACCTCTATAACTCTGAATTTAAATTTGTGTGTCTCCCCTTCTTGCATAACATGTTTGGACACAGCATTATGCTCACTTTTAGTACGAATATTATAAAGATGTTCCCTTATACGATCTTTAAAAACTCTGCTGGTTTTACCAACATAGAATGAGTGGCAACATTGGCAATCTGCTAAGTAGACCACATCAGATGTCAAGCAAGTAGCTGCTGAAGTAAATATGAATTCTTGACCTGTATTTAGATGTACACATTTATTACTGGTATTAATATATGAACAAAATTTGCATTTAGCACAGGGCTGAGTACTGTATTCTTTATCGTTATGTGTTTCTGTATTTTTTCCATGACAAGGCAGTCTTTTTAAATTCTTATTTTTATACAAGAAACTGGGTTTTGTGCCTAGCAGACTATATCAGAGTCTACTGTAAGTATGGACCAATTCTTTATAAATACTTCCCTCAGCTCTTTGTTATCACATGTATAAAACAAAGGAATGTTCAATTGTTTATTTACTGAGGTATTGAGAGACTCTACAGTGTTTTTCCCGTTGTGGTCCATAGTATGGTTGGGCCCCACTGTCCCTAAGACTAGTGACATCACTTACATTTCTCTTGATTTCATTGGTATGATAGCCCCTGTTTGTCAAACTCTTTTCTAAGCCAAAAATTTCATTCTTGAAGCCTTCTTCTGTGGGGTTCAGCCTTGAGGATCTCATCCCTTGTCCTTTTATTAAGTTTCTAAAGACATAGCTTGGGTGCATACTTTGTCTAGATAATAAAGAATTCCTATGACAGGGTTTTCTAAATACCCCTGTATTTATAGAACCATTATGTCGTCTCTCTATATATATAGATCGAGGTATTCCACTCTTTTACTAGATGAGGCCACGGTAAATCTTAGACATTCAGTTAAGGTGTTAATCTGATTCTTAAAAATTAGTAACTGTGCCTGAGTTCCTGTCCAAATTAGGAAGAGATCGTCCACGAAACAATGGTAAAATCATCCAGTGTCATTTTAGACACGAAACAGTATATTGCACTCATGAGAGAAATGCTAAGTGATGATTACAAGTTAGTACCTATAGATTATGTTCATCAAGTGATGGACTCTATTTCTGCCACTTTACTGGATGATTTAAGAAGTGGTGTTATTACTGGAGAACTTTATAAATATTTAAGAGTGGAGAATCCTTTGATCCCAATAATGCAGGGCTTACCTAAAGTACACAAACATAGCAAAAAACCTCCAATGAGATCTATAGTGGCAGGTGCAGGATGGGCTACAGAGCCACTTTCTTTGTTTGCAGAAAAACATCTACGCCCAGTCATTGATAAAAATAAAATAATTTTAAGAGAAACTAAACCATTTCTCATTGATTTATATGAGAATACGAATGTAGGGAGAACTCCAGGAGAAATCATCTTTGTCACATTAGACGTTCAATCACTACTTACTATCATACCAAATGAGTTGGGCTTAAAATATATACATGACTATCTGGTTATGAATAGTGGCTATAGTTTGATACAAATAGATCTTGTATGTCATTTCCTCAAGATTATACTCGAGAATAACATCTTCACCTATTACGGGGACATGTACGTCCAGTGTGATGGCGTAGCTATGGGCATATCATGTGCCAGTAGCTACGGCAACATGTTTTTAGCACACTGGGAACACACTGTCCTTTTTAAGAATGATATGTATATGTGATATGTTATGCTTTACCATCGTTTCGTGGATGATCTCTTCCTAATTTGGACAGGAACTCAGGCACAGTTACTAATTTTTAAGAATCAGATTAACACCTTAACTGAATGTCTAAGATGTACCATGGCCTCATCTTGTAAAAGAGTGGAATACCTCAATCTATATATAGAGAGACTACATAATGGTTCTATAAATACAGGGGTATTTAGAAAACCCTGTCATAGGAATTCTTTATTATCTAGACAAAGTATGCACCCAAACTATGTCTTTAGAAACTTAATAAAAGGACAAGGGATGAGATCCTCAAGGCTGAACCCCACAGAAGAAGGCTTCAAGAATGAAATTGTTGGCTTAGAAAAGAGGTTGACAAAGAGGGGCTATCACACCAATGAAATCAAGAGAAATGTAAGTGATGTCACTAGTCTTAGGGATAGTAGGGCCCAACCATACTATGGACCGCAACAGAAAAACACTGTAGAGTCTGTCAATACCTCAGTAAATAAACAATTGAAAATTCCTTTGTTTTATACATGTGATAACAAAGAGCTGAGGGAAGTGTTTATGAAGAATTAGTCCATACTCACAGTAGACTCTGATATAGTCTACTAGGCACAAAACCCAGTTTCCTGTATAAAAATAAGAAGAATTTAAAAAGACTGCTCTGTCATGGAAAAAATGCAGAAACACATAAAGATAAAGAATACAGTACTCAGCCCTGTGGTAAATGTAAATTTTGTTCATATATTAATACCAGTAATAAATTTGTACACCCAGATACAGGTCAAAAATTAATATTTACTTCAGCAGCTACTTGCTTGACATCTCATGTGGTCTACTTAGCAGATTGCCAATGTTGCTACTCATTCTATGTTGGTAAAACCAAGAGAGTTTTTAAAGATCGTATAAGGGAACATCTTTATAATATTCATACTAAAAGTGAGCATAATGCTCTGCCCAAACATGCTATACAAGAAGGGGAGACACACACATTTAAATTCAGAGTTATACAGGTTATTGTACCAAGTATTAGAGAAGGTGACATCAGACATTTTACTGAAAATAGAGAGGCATGATGGATAATAGCCTTTAGAACAGACAAAGGAAGAGGACTCAATGAAAGAGCCTCTATTAAACCTTACCGAAAGAATAGGAAGATGAAAAAATGAAGTCAGAAACTCAAATTATTTGATTTCTGACTTCTATGGTTGTATTATGGCTATATTATAAATTAGTGCAGGTTATATGTGTTATAACTGTGCTGCATAATCCTTAGATATTTTGAACTATATTCCTGAATTGTGTTCTTGAACTGTATTCTTGAATTGTGTTTTGAGCAAGCTGTTGATGTGCATTTATTATTTTATTTCTGTATAAATTAGTGCATGTTATATGCATTATATTTGTGCTGTATAACTTTTATACATTTTATATTGAGCAAGTTGTTGCTATGCTTTTATCATTTTACTTCTGCATTTTTACCTTTGCTTTTATTTTTGCATTTTTGTATAAATATTTAAATTAGACATATGACCATGTAAGAAGGGTTCTGATTGGTAATGACACATTTTGAAATATTTGAAGGTAGTATGTAAGGAAAGGAACGGTGTGTTTGTTCTTGAAGGTCTGAGAAAGCTATCTAGTGAAAGTGTTTACCGTTTTTATGTTACTCAAATAAATGAACTGTGAGTTGTGGATTTTACACAGACTGGACTTGTCACTTGGATAAATCCTTCTGTTCGAAGAATATATGCTGTTTGAATTTTTCAGCCAAAGGCCTGGTTGCCTCGTTGTAATCCTGAGTCTTTATATGATTATATGATTTGGCTCAAATATTACAATATTGCTGGACTAACTGATTGCTCATTTTTGATTTCTTCATTTTTATGTCTTGCACTGCAGGAAGAGAATGAGAGTCAATTGCCTTCTTTCCAATGCTTTCCTTTTTGTCAGATCATTGGGAAATATTAAAAACTTAAGTAATAAAACACACTCAAAGGTTTAAAAGATCTGGATTTTTCTAACCACAAGGGCAGAAAAATAGGGATATGAGCTGGTGCTGGAGTACTGGGTCTGACAAGATAAGCAGTTTTAATGCACATTACTAGGCATTTTATAAATCATGTCAAAATGCGACCAAATCATGCATCATATGTGTTGTGAAAAGCTATTAGTTATTAGACTCCAATAAGTTCAGTAAATTCCATAACTGTTATACATATTATTCTAAGTAGTTACATATGATACAATTACTGTAAAATGTATAGAATTTGTATACAGCTAATCTTTGATGTTTGGCCATATAGACCATCAAATAAAGAAAAGACCTCCAAAACACAAGTGTACTACAGCTAACAGTCTCCACAGCACCCATGACACATAGCAACACCAGTGTCTAACCCACCAAGCCTGTAAGGCATATGACTCAAAAAACAAGCATTCTTGTCATTGGAGACTCACTAGTGTGACACATGTATGACCCACTCACCAGGCTGGAAAAAGAGAAAGCCACAGTCAGCTACCTGTCCAGTGCTGGGATTCACCTAATCATGCAGGCACTCAGGTCTCTCAGAAACAAGTACTGTTATGACTCTGTCATAGTTCATCTTCGTGTGAATGATCTGAGATGTACCTCACGGGACTATATGAAATGAGACATGGTCAAGCTCACTGAGTATGTGTCCGAGGTAGGTATGTCTCTAGCCTTGAGCAGCATACTACCCTCACCAAGAATGATGCCACAGTATAAACAAAAAAATATTGAATTCAATAATTGGCTTAGTTTTTGGTGTCATTCCAACTGGATCCATTTCCTGCCTGCCTAGGAAGTCATAGTTAACAAATGTCCCTGCTTTGCCAAAGACGGTTTTCACCTGGGACATTTAGGATTTCAGCTTCTGGCAAAGCCTCTTGCTGCCCCTATAGTGCCTTTTTAAAAATGGTCTCAAAACAACATTACATACATGAAATTAACCAATCAGAACAAAATAAGGGTCATGCTGCAAAATGTTAGGAGCTTAAACCAAAAACTGCACTCCTTGGAAGCACTTCTGTTACTAAAAGATGTAGATGTCTGTGCAGACACAGAAACCTGTTTTAAGGCCTCAGAGATTACCCTGGCCCTGAAAGGTTACAATGCCTTCCATACCTTTAGACCACAAAAGGAATGTGTGAAAAACAAAGGAGGAGTTGTTTCAATCTACATTAGAGATAAATTCACCTAACTTCTAGTTAGACTGGACAACTCCATGAAGTTACTCCAGGTCCAGGTTACAGTGGATAAAACCCCCATTCAAGTCCTAGCCAGTTATAGATCCCTCTCTATGGGTCACAAAATCCAAGAAGCCTACGTAACCAAAATAAAGACAATCCACATTTTACTAAACACACTGGTTATGGGGGATTTCAATTATCCCACCATCAACTGGGAAACCTACTCTGGCCCAAAGTTGCAAGTACAAAAGTTCCTTGACTTTGTGAATTCAAATGCCCTGGAGCAAATTGTTCATTCTCCAACAGCAGGAACCGACATTCTAGGTCTGGTACTCACCTTGTCAAACAGGTGCACTGTTGAAATAGTTGGGCCCTCATTTGTTAAAACTGACCACAAGTCAGTCACCTTTGAACTGACACTAACATCAGAACTCACAAAAGGTGAAATCAGACTAAAAAGCTTCAGCAAGGCAAACTATACCCTTCTAGGTGAAGGTATGAATGCATTACAAACCGCACCCCAAGCTGAAAATGGTAACTATGCCAAAGCTTACATTAAAGACCTGTACACTCACTTGCATAAGTGTATAAACTTAGCTGTACCAGATAGAATCAAAACCAAAGCACAAAGTAAAATCAGACTGCAATGGTGGACTTCCAGCATCAACAAACTCTACAATAAATGCAAAAAAGTGTTGTCCAAGAAAACAAAGACAGAGACCCAACAATGGAAAGGTACCCTCCTCAGCCTTAGCAGGGAAATAACAACTTGTCAAATCATCCAAGAACTCCTTTGAGAGAAACCTGGCAAGAACTGCCAATGATAATCATAAGGCTTTTTACAGCTATGTACATAACCTAAAGGGTAGGACCTAAGCATGTGCAGAACTGGTGGCCAATCATATCACACACATTAACCCCACAGAGATACCAAACCTGCTAGCAGATAGGTTTCATGAAAATTTCACTCCCTTATCCCCTCCTAACTTACAGTAAACCCTCTCCCAACCCTTCCACCCCATCTTACATATCTGAAGAGCAGGTTCTCAAAGCCCTGTCCAAGACAAAGCACATGGCCTCTGTGGGACCAGATGACATCTCAGGCTGTCTTCTAAGCAGGCTAAAACATGAACGAACATCCTCGCTAAGTACCCTTTTCAATCATAGCCTAACTACAGGCTTTGTTACTGCACAATGGAGAACAGCTACAGTTATTCCCCTTCACAAAGGTGGCCTAGCAAAAGACCCAGGGAATTACAGACCCATAAGCCTGACCAGCCTCATCTGTAAAGCCATGGAATGTATCATTATGGACCTCATAAATAAAGACATAGGTGACCTCCGAACCCTGGACCCTACCCAATTCGGCTTTGTGAAGGGCAGATCCTGCCTGTTAAATATGGTGGATTTTGTAGAAAGTGTGACCAAGGCCATTGATGAGGGCAAATCTGTGCACACAGCATACCTCAACTTGGCAAAGGCTTTCAACAAAATCTCACATTCAGGCATTACCGATAAACTTAGCAAACTCAATGTAAACCCCTTTGCTGTAAGATGGGTTTCAAATTGGCCCATAAACCAGCAAACACTATCAAAGTGAGTGACTCCACATTATACCCCAGACCTATTATCAGTGGGGTGCCACAGGTATCAGTGCTGGGCCCCCTACTATTTGGTATATACTTCTTTGAAGTTCAGGTCAAAACTAAAGGGACGTGACTGACCAAGTTTGTAGACAACTGCAAACTAGGTGCAATCATTGAATCCCCAGATGATGTCAGTATACTCCAGGATGGTCTCACACAGACCAATGACTGGTGTATTAGTTATGGTCTGAAACTGAATTCAAAGAAATGCATCATCATTTCCTTCGGCACAAACAATGTCCCTTCACACTATCAAATCAATAACAATACCTTAAGTACCCATAAACTGGTAAGGAACCTGGGGTCACAGGTTGATCATGACATTAACTTTGACCACCATATGTCTACTGTTGTATGGAAAGCTTTCCATGTAGCTCACTTGATTAGTAAGGGCATCACCTCGACAGCAAAAGAATTTATAATCTCCCTATACTCAGCACTTATTTGACCCATAATTGAGTATAATGCCTTATTCAGTATGTACAGTACTAAGCATCTGCAGCAATTAGAGAGAGATCTCAGGGGTTTCTAACAAAGAAGATCAAGAGCTTCCAGCATTTGCCTTACATGGACTTACTAAAATCCATGTCACTATACTCCATATTGTATAGACTTCTTAGACAAGACTTATGCCTGGCCTACAGAGCAACCCAAGACCCAAACCTAATGAACTTACTGCATATCTGTAAATCAAATGGGCCTAGGGCTACCCATTCCAGGAAATTAAATATGGCCTGCAACTTAAATAGGACATGCTGGAAGGACAGATTTATCTCCCGGCAACTGCTACATCTTTGGAACAGGCTACCAATTCATGTGAAACAGAGCACCTCTATGGCACTGTTCAAGAGAAACCTGAATGCATGGCTGGGGCACTGTAAATTCTTACTGGGGATAGTGTGCACAACCTCATGGACATGGACAGTCATCACTAAATGCAATTTTGGGTACCGATTAGTACCTGTATGGTATTACATTGGGTTGAAACAGCTAGGCTTAATATGACCTCCTGGTCAACAGCCTAATAATCTCCTGTGATCCCATGATCCTTTAATATATAGAAATAATGGAAGACAGTCACAGGCTTTTGCTAATAATTTGCAGTTTTATAGTGCCATTGTAAAAAAACCTAAAAATATCTGAAATGAGTCTCGAGGACTCTTTACTGATGACTAAGAAATGATGGAAGTGGAAGCAAAGGTTAGGCAAAAAATACTGTGTGTACTATCATCAGTGATACCTGATACAAACTATTTTATATATATTAACAATTATTTTTTTATATTGATAAAATTGGCCCTAAATATTCTGCCATAAATTTCATATTTATAATATCCACAATGCTAAAACACAGTATACAATTTCCCAGTTATCTGTGAGCTATAATTTCAATATTCATTTATGTCCTTGTACTTATTCTTGTAGGTATGGAGTATGCAGTCCTATATTCAATATAATTAAAAAAAACCTCATAATTCGTTATTTTAATTTATAAGCAATGAAAAACCTTTACCGGTAATTTTTAAACGAAGATAATTTCCTTCACACACATATTCTAAGTTATTAATGAGTTCAGCAAAATTTCCCTTGTTTTCTTGCAGTTCTTCATTAAGGTTTCCATTACGAATGTTAAGGTCCTTGCATTTCTTATCTTTTTCTGCAAGATTCTGAATTGACTGATACAGGTTATTTGCCAAAAAAGTATCTGGAAAGAAAGTAAGAAATTTGCAGATTATGAAATGCAAACAGGGATACATGATACAAAGAAACAAGTGGAGAGAAGTTTAAATACATCACATTTGATTCATGTAGCATAAAACATTTTGGGAGTAAAAATACTTTTTAATTCAATGGACAATAACGATATGATATAAATCAGAGTTGTTTGCATATTAAACTACCTAAGGACTGAGACTGAGATTGGTTACTTGTGCTCAGTATTGCACCCTAGCTAATTAATATAAATAAATAAATACATACGTACATACATAAATAAATAAATAAGAACTTTTTTTAAACATGAAGCACTGCATTTACTAAGGAAAAAATTGTCAAACATTTCAGCAAACAACAAAGAAAGAGAAAATGCTGCATAAGTAACAACAAAAGTGAATCAATGTAAGCCCTCATTATTCATAATGAAATCACATATGTAACAGAATAATGTTACATAGCTTAGTGTTAGCATTTATTTGAAAATAAGCTGCTTGACACAGACGGATGAAGACATGATAATAGACCTAGAAACCAGTGTCTGTTAGAAGCAATGATAATTCAGTGGAGCAGAGCTGACTGGTTTTAAGCAGCTGAAACTGGCTGGCTTATTATAATGATAAGAAAGATGCTTGGTCCATTGCTTTGATAACACCACTTGGAAGGTAAGTGATCACCCACAGTACAGACCAGACAAGCTTGTACTGCTTCTAGCAATCCATTCACAGCACTGATCACATGGAATTATGCAGCTCTTTCCCCTAACACGCCAGCTATCATTAGTTGATTAACTGCAGTGTAAAGAAAAGGATAAACTTCTCCGCAGGTCCTGCAGGTTGGTCCTTATTATAACAGCTCAATTATCAGAAAGTGAACCACTTGTTGAAGGCTGATATTGAGGTTGAGAATATATTATTTCATAATGTTCTTCAACCATGGAAAGTCATCTAATATCTATTATTAAGTTTAGTTTTAATTTATCCAAACATATTTCAACTGTTTTCCAGTACATGCATAGAGCTTTAATGCTAAAAGACTCAATATTGAAAGATAACATTGAGAAAATAGTATTAATTATGGATTCTGTAGGCTCATAGGAACATAGGTTCATAGAAAGTTACTAGGCTAATGGCCCTAGGGCCCTTACAAACATAGCCAAGTTCTACCCTTATTTCCATGAAGGTCACAGGTGGAACCCCTGGAGTGAATTTATGGTTACCCAACCAATCGTCCAGATTGTATTTGAAGAGGCCCAATAAGGTGCTCTGTTTGACATGAGCTTGGAGTCCATTCCAAAGGTGTGGTAATCTCTGGGAGACAAATGTATCCCTCCAGCAGGTTCTATTAAAGTTACATACCAAGTTAAGGTGTTTACAGTAAGTAACCTGTGCCCCATTTGACTTGTGGATATTCATCATTTCCAATAAAGCAGAATCAAAGATTTCCTTATATGCAAGGCATAGATTGCCTCTGAGTAGTCTGTATAAAACAGAATAAAGTGACAGTGATTTCAGACAATCCACATAGGATAGATGTGAAAGACCTTGAATTTTCCTTTTGAGGAAACTTTTTCACCTCTCCAGTTGCTGCAGGTACTTGGAAAAGTACATACCAAAAAGGAAGTTGTACTCAGTTATTGGCCTGATGAGGGAAGAGTACAGTGAGGTTATTACTTCTTTTTTTCTAGATACAATGACCTTACTTATGAGATGGGCAATATAGAATGCCCTTCTTACCACTGTGTAGACATGGTGATCAAAGGTAAGGTTGCTGTCAACCTGTGTGCCCAGGTCTCTCAAAACTGAGTGTGTACTTAGGGTGTTGTTATTGATGTGGTAGTTAACAGTACCATCACACTTACCGAAAGTGATGATAATATATTGTTTTGCATTGAGTTTAAGGCTATGACTTTGGAACCAACCATTTGTTAGTGTAAGGCCATCTTGTAGGATGTGACATCATTTGGAGAATCTATGACCACTCCCAGTTTGCAGTTATCAGCAAACTTTGTCAGCCACAGACCTTTAGTTTTTGCTTGTACTTTGGAGAAATAGATTCCAAACAGTAGAGGTCACAGGACTTATCCATGTGGAACAGCACTGGTTACAGGTCTGCTGTTTGAGGAGGATTCCCCTATTTTGACTAAATGAGTTCTATCAGTGAACCAATTAGCAACCCATCTAATGAAATAAGGGTTGATTCCTAGCTGAGCGAGTTTGTCAATGATGTCTGAGTGAGAGATATTGTCATACGCCTTGGCTAAGTCTAGTTAGGCTGTATGCACAGATTTCCTCTTGTCCAGGGACTTGATGTCTGTCTCAAAGAAATCCAGCAGATTTAACAGGCATGATCTCCCTTTGAAAAATCCAAACTGAGTAGAGTCAAGTGTTTGGAGATTACCTATATCTTTGTTGATAAGGTCCATGATGATTCGCTCCATCACCTTGCAGATAAGGCTAGTCAGGCTAATAGGTCTATAGTTCCTGGAGTCAGTGGAAGCACCACCTTTGTGCAAGGTGATAATGGTGGCTGTTTTCCAATTGGCTGGGACAAAGCCAGTACTTAGACTATGATTGAAAAGAGTACCCAGTGGTGTTACTAATTCTTCTCTGAACTCATGTAGGACACAACCTGTGATGTTAACAGGTCCCATAGATGCTTTGTTTTTGGCCTTGGAGAGTGTGTTTTTGCCCTGCTCTTTAGAGATACAAGGTAGAGGACAGGTGGTAGGGATGTTATGGGTTACATGTGGTGGGGACAGGGAAGTGAAGTTGACTAATAGGGTAATTATGTCCACAGGCTCCATATATGTGGTATCATTAACTACCAGTCTGACACAAATCTGGTCCTTTCCTTTTAGGTTATTGATGTTACTAAACAATGCCTTATGGTTGTCCTTAATTGAGGAAGCTAATTTGGCCTTATCTGCAAGACCATGGAGCGTATTATCATGGAACTTATAAACAAAGACACTGGCAACCTTCAAACACTGGACCCCACCCAGTTTGGGTTTGTGAAGGGCCGATCTTGTCTCCTGAACCTGATTGACTTCTTTGAATCAGTCTCCAGAGCCATGGACAAGGGTAAGGTGGTCCACACAGCCTATCTAGACCTTGCCAAGGCCTTTGACACCATCCCCCACTCTGGAATCATAGATACATTTACTAAGTTGGGTATTAATCCCTATGTCACCCAATGGGTTGCTAAATGGCTTACTGATAGAACCCACACTGTAAAGTAGCCGACTCCAAATCCAGCTCCAGACAAGTGACAAGTGGAGTACCTCAGGGTTCAGTCCTGGGGCCGCTCTTGTTTGGCATCTACTTCTCTGAAGTACAGGTCAACACTAAGGGACTCTGGCTAACAAAGTTTGCAGATGACTGCAAACTGGGAGCCATTATTGAATCCCCAAATGATGTGGATACTCTACAAAAGGGCCTTACAGAAACAGATGCTTGGTGCCAGAGCCATGGGCTCAAGCTCAATGCCAAGAAATGTATTGTTATCCCCTTTGGGAAAAACATGTATCCATGAATTACCATATAGGTGGCAGTACACTAAACACAGAAAGTGTGATAAGAGACTTAGGGACACAGGTGGACAGTGGTCTCACCTTCGATAACCACATCGCCACAACAGTCAGGAAATCCTTCTATGTGGCACACCTCATCACGAAGGGCTTTTCATCCAGAAAAAAGGAGGTCATTGTCCCACTGTACTCATCCCTCATTAGACCCATTATAGAATACAACACCCCATTTGGTATGTACCTCTCAAGACATCTGCAACAACTGGAAAGGCCTCAGAAATACCTCACTAAAAGAATCACAGGCCTAAAGCAGATGCCCTACACTGACTGCCTTAAAAACTCCAGCTATACTCTGTCGCATATCGTCTACTCAGAGGCGATCTCTGCTTAACATACAAGGCCATGTCAAACCCAGAGCTGTTGGACATGCTACACTTAAAGAAATTCCAATCCCTCAGAGCTATACGCTCCAGGGATCTAAACCTTGTCATCACAATAAACAAAACATGCTGGAGGGATAGGTTCCTGACCCAGAGACTCCCCAGACTCTGGAATAGATTGCCCATACATGTCAAGAAGAGTGCCTCTTTGGACCTCTTCAAGAGGAACCTTGACGTTTGGATGGGAGAAAGGAAATTCACCCCAGGGATCACGTCAGTCGCCCTGCTAGACAGGGGTCCAGGAAAGTAAATAATGTGGGAAGAAATAGCCAGGGAATTTTTATGGATAGGCTTGTATAGGCCCTAGGGCTGATAGCCTAGTACCAACCTATGAACCTATGGATTTGTAGTTTGCTTTGGAGGACTTCACAAGAAGTCTTATTTGTTTGTTTAAGCTGAGGAAGGAGTATTTCCAGTTTAGGGCTCACTCCCTCTTACTCTTAGACAGCAATTTATTCCACTTATTGTAAAGCCCGTTAATGGCAGTTGTCCATCAGGCAGGTTTGCTCTTCCTTGAGGAGCTTGTTTTGGTCCAATCGTGTATATCTGAATCAATGCAGTTATACAGGTGTTTGTATAAAGCATTGGTGTACAACTCGGCATAGTTTTCAGTTGCTTCTGGGGGGTGCAGTAAAGATACTTATATCATCCTATAAGAGGTTATAATTTGCTTTTGAGAAATGTTTTAGTTTAGTTGCTGTTGGGGGACAGGTGTGATAGTTACTTCAAATGAGACTGATTTGTGGACAGATCTCACTAGGGAAGACCTATCAGTGGGGTTGCTACAGTGGTCACCCATATTGGTAAGCACCCGATCCAGAATATTTGCACCCCCTGTGGAGTTGTCAAACAGATGATCCAGGGCATTGGAGTTAACAAAACTGAGGATCCTTTGGGCAAGTGAGTTTGAGCATGAATAACTTACCCAGTAAATGGATGGGGAGTTAAAGCTGGCCAAAACAGAAGAGTACTAAAGAAGCTGAAATGTAAGGGATAAGGGTCTAAATACAAGTCATCATCACTACTGTCATCATTAAACATTTTTTTCTGATTTTCAAACTGAAAGCAGGGGGTCACTTCAACTGTTACCATCTTTCCTGTTTCAATTATATTCTAATGTCTCTTTAATAGTCATGCCTGACTGTCTCATGTCTTCTCCCACAAAATCCATTCATCTCTTTTCTGGACACCATAATTTCTTTTTGCCCTTTTCATGTCTGTCACAAATCTTCTTCAACTGATTGTTTTCTACTTTCCTGCACATGTGCCTAAATTATCCTGATTGCTTTTTTATTACTTCTCTGCAACTGGAGCTTCTTGTGCTTCTGCTCTGATATCCTCATTTCTTCATCAGTCCCACAGTGGGCATCTTACCATCTGTCTCAGGCACTTCATCTCCATCACCTCTAGCTTCCTCATCTCTGCTTTCTCTTCACTAGTTTCTGTACCATAAAATAGTACTGGTTACACTACTGTTTTGTGCACCTTATTTTTCAGCTTCTTTGGCATTCTTCTGCTGTGCATTACCCATGACACTCTGTGCATGCTATTAGATCATGACATGTTTGCTTAATACTAGCACATGTTTGAAAAGGCAAGTGCCTAAACTTCCCCTTGCTTGATCTTAGTTAACCTTTAAGCGCTCCTAAAACCCAACCATCTTAAAGAGGACTAAGGCAGTGGGGTATGCAAATGAGCAGATTTTACTGAATCACTAAATGGGAGACCATTCTCTGGCTGCACCTAACCGTGTAGGAGCTATAAGGCAGTAGTGTAAGCAGGAGAAGCAGCTGACATGAAAAGGGTGTGTGTCATGCTTGGTGTAAACACATTGGAGCTCCATGGCTCCCATTTGAGCTTAGCTCAGCACAGCTAAGCAAGGAGGTGAGTCTGAGGCTGTATTGACTTATTCCATGAAATGAAGAGTGTTTTTGCATCCATGGGAGGGCCATTTCTGCTGCAAAGTTTTTACTTTAGCTAAATGGGTTTGCACAGCATGCACTGGTTCTACAACAAAACAACCCCCCCCCCCCGGAAATAGCAGAACTGTTTACATTTGGGCACTGGGTTTTTGCGGCCCACCTTGGAGCTTAAAAGGGTGAAAATGGGAAGGAAAAAAAAAAAGATAGAAATAACAGAATAAAAGCAATCAAGTACAAATAATATAGCAGGCAGGGAAATGTATCATAGCCAGCCAATCATACAGGCAGAATCTGCAGCACAACAGTACAAACTGTGCAAACACCTTTCAGTCTGTTTTTTCCCACAAACTCTGCACCATTAAACGACAAAATGGTAAGGGCTGCTGTCACTTTGATACATCTGTATGTGCTTGAGGCTGAGGGTGTTGAGGGGGATAATGATGGCAACCACCCCAGACTGAGGAGGAGGAGGAGAAGAGTGTTCAGACCCAGGGTAACCTACCAGGGACTACATGATCTGGAGATAGTAGAGCACTACAGGGTGGACAGAGACATACATCAGCAAATTACTGTGCTGTGCCAGCCTCAACTCAGAGCTAGAACCAACAGAGGGGAACCCATCCCAGTGGATACCAAGGTATGTGTAGCCTTAAGAATACTAGCAACAAGTACTTTCCAAAGACCTAATGGGGACATCATGGTGTTCTCACAGGCATCTGCATCCTGGATACTTCACCAGTTCTTGGATGCCATGCTGCCACATGCCAGTGAACACATTTACTTCCCCAGCACCTGTGAGTAGAGGACCAGAAATATCTGCCTCTTCCACTGTGTAGCAGACTACCTGGAATTAGTGGGTGCCATAGACTGCACACAAAGCCATATCAAAGCACCACCTGGTGAACAGGGTAGGGTCTACCTAAACCACACACGCTTTCACTCCCTCAACTGCCAGGTCATGTGCAATGTCCAGGGTATTACCATTAATGTGTGTCCTGACAGCTCTGGAAGCTCACAGCTGTATCAGGGATTTGCCAGGGGTGACATCCCATATGGCCATCTGGTGGGGATGCTAGCTATGCACTGAAGCCATGGATAATAACACTCATCAGAAATACACACACACACACACACACACACACACACACACACACACACACACACACACACACACACACACACACACAGAGTCAATAACACCATAATGAGGCACACGCACAAACCTGGATCATTATAGAGTGTGTGTTTGGGATGCTCAAGTCACAGTTCTACTGCCTTGATTTATCTGGTGGAGCCTTGCAGTAGTCTTCACCACATGTGCACACATGTTCATAGTATGTGCCATGCTACACAATGTGATCCTGTGGAAATAGCTGTAGCAGGAACAGCACAGGGAAGGGACACACAGCCCCCCACCATTGCCAAGGTCCCCACAGGCACAGAGGGATTCAGAGGAGGAACCCCCTGAGCCAGCCCATGGAGGGAGACAGAGGCATGGCCAGTATGCCCTGGCTTTGGCAAAGAGGCAACGCATAGCACACACACTGACACTGGGGGGACCCAGGGACTGACATCTCTCTCTCTCTCTCTCTCTCTGACTCACACACACAGTAAAATGGATGACACACACATCACACTAACTGTAACTTACCTTGTGTAGGCAGTGTACTGCGTGTATCTGACATAGGCAGCCCTCAAGCACCGTCCTCACAACTGCCACAGGCACAAGGTAAGTCAGTCTTCTTAACAATAAATGAATGGATTAGTATGTTCTAGTAGCATAGCTATGGTATCTCTGCATGCATGCAATTGAATGGAGTGGCCTACTGGGATAGCAGCAGACAACTGACAGCTATGTGGGACACCAGGAAACATTTGCACAATACTGTCTTCCCCACACTATGCAGTAGTACACAAGGTGACAAAGCCCACTGCAGTATACGTGGGGGGCCAGCTAACTGGGGGGGGGGGGTCATAGATCACAGGCATGGATGTCAGCATGGGGGTCCCATACTCACCCCTCAGCCCCACTTAGCAAGTCAGCTGTAGAAAACAATAAAGGAACGTCTGGCAAAGGTCCACAAATTACAACAATGATGAAATACCACCCTACAGACTTACACAGTGATAGCACAGCAGGTCTTGTAGTTGCAGTAAGGCTATGAAAGGTAAGAAGTCTGAAACTCAAATTATGCCATTACAATCTGACCTGTGGTTCTTAGTGATATGCCTCCAGCCTCCAAGACAGGGCACAATGCTATGCTAAATGGAACCAAAATGTAAAACAAATAGCACAGTCTGTGCAAATGTGTACAGTTGACAGGTGTACCCCCCACACCCATATTCCCATGCATTAACATGTATGTTTGTAGGGAAATAGCAGCAGAGCACACATTGCCAGGCCTGTCTCAATCAACATGATAACTTGTTGCATGTCCACAATATGCAGGGGTCAGTGAGCTATGTATATGTGTGGTTAATACTGTCAGGCTGTGGCCAGCACTTACTCCTGGTTGTTGTGTTGTAGTAGTCTAGGTCAGTGCTGCCTTTCACAGGGGGATGTTCAAAAACCTGTAGTGCCCAGTATTCTGCATGTCAGCTATACCTACAGTAGGAGTTGTACACACTGTCCAGATGTCAATAGCTGTTAATGCAGGAAAGCTGTGCAGGTCTTTGACAGGGGACCACACATATGTACAGTACACAACTTGGAGCAACCTACACACTGCCTGCCATTCCTTTCTACTGCACAGACCTATTACAGAATGTCCATAGGTTTGCATCATAATTCTGGTCTATATAAAATGAAATAGTGGCTGTCTCACAATTCATTGGCAAGTCACGTAAGACTAAGATCAGAAAATAATGACAGATTGTAGTGTCAGACTTCATACCGTATAGAAACATGCATCCTAATCCAAAAACCTGTTATTGAATCACCTTTCTAGGTTTGTAAGGCCAATACTTAAAAATGGTCCCTATATATAGGCCTCTGTCCCCCAATCACTTTTGGCTTTGTCCAGATGTCTGGCTCTCAAAAGTTGAGAGGTATGATGCCTAGTAGGGCAGCAGGTACCTGGAGGTCGCTGTACTGCCAATGCGTAAAAGCCTGCCACCTTTCAGTTTCAGCACTGACAACGTCACTGGCCATCAGCCATAACCCTGGAATAACACAGGTTGTACCAGAAGAAGTACAACTATGCATTTTATATATGTTCTGCTTGTCCTAACATTGCATTTGCCTGCCAATTATTTGCAAAACAAGAAAGGATCATGTCAAAACAACAATGACAGACAGTGAGGAAGCAGATGTCAAACCCATAAGAGCAAGCAAGCAATTACAAAACTGGTCTCCCAACTGTCTATGTTTGCCAGAACATTATTAACACCTTGTCCCCATGTGGGGGCCATAGTCTGACTGTCATATTTGGCCCTGTGCAGATGTCAGTCTGTGATGGTATGACAGCTAGACCCACATGTAGCCTCATAATAACATATAACAACACAAACTAAGGACCACAGTAAATGGAGTGGTGCAATGATGGACAACCTGCTAAATAGGTACACTCAAACGTGTGAAGTCCACAACCCTGTGTGTGATGTAATAGCATGTACCCCACCCACATCAGAGTTACAATTACATAACACCAGCCATTGTGGCCAAAGTCTGTGACCAGACTACAGAAGGACAAAGACGCACACATCAGGGGCAGGGGAACAACTGGCCAGATAAATGGAGAATGTGCACACCAAAACAGATTGTGCAGTAACATACGTGCCATATAGTGTAAGGGGTCAGTAAACATCACTTGCAAATATACAAAACACACCCATGTAAGTGGAGGTCCACAACAAAACAAAACTCAAACAATGGACACTTCAGAGGCAAAAATCACATGAGAACTTCACAAATCTACACACTACAGACCAAGTAGACTCCATACACCAGGGTCTTGCAAACACTAAGGGCTTACTCATAGGCTAACAGCACTATCCAATAACCTGCTCCATACAGACACTGCTGAGGTGACCCCTGTCTGGCATACAAAACAATCCAGACCCTGCCTTAATGAGACTGTTGCACATCTGGAACTCAAGGCCCACTCCATCAACCTGTAGGCACAACATCAACCTGAGCTGTGATATCAGTAGGGCTTGGTGTGAAAGATATGTGTACCACACACTCCCCCATCTGTGGAATACACTCCCTGTCACCAGCAAGCCAAGTGCTTCAATACCCCTAGTGATGTGCACCCTGTATAACTGCATGAGAAACACAAAATACAGTCCTGTAATCCCACCTGTGTCCCTGCTGGACAAGGGCTCTGTGTGCTGACATGTTGTAACATGGGCTACACTGTCTGCATAGGTTATAAGGGCTACAGGGCCAATACCCTACTAATTTCTTAGCAACCTATCAACCTATACACAACTATCTGTCAGTTGTTCACTACATTACTCTGTACTGCCCTGCTACTGACATACCTGGAAGTCACAGTGCTATGTGGAATATACTACACATATAATGAACATTTCTGCACAGTAGAATGTACTCTGTACCCGCACCCATACCTCCCAGCCTCTGACAGCAAGATAACCAATCAAGGTCATAAATAAAAGTGGGACAAAGGCCCAATGATAGGCATGTGTTGTAAATATTGCCCTTACATACTGAAAAAGTTGGTAGGATAAGGGGTTTTGCATTAGTAGAAATTGTCCGAAGGTTACGAAGTCTGAAACACTAATGTCTGTCATTATTTTTTAACATCAGTCTTCAATTATATGCAACTAAGTTGCCATAAAAACGCAAGTTTATGTAGACTGGAAGAAACTTCTAGACAAACACTGGGACAGTCTGCCAAAAAATGTACTGTTGAGAGGTATGGCCAAACCAGGATATGATTTTTCAGGTAAGATGAATACCACGCAAGCAGGAGATCCCCAGCCAGTATATCACCAGGTTGCTGAACTGTTTACACAGTTTCATCAATCAACCAGCTGTAGCCACACCTCTCAACTGGCAGTTTTGGTCAAGAATGTCTATAGATGGGCTCATAATATTGGTCTGTGTATCATACATCTTGTATTCCTCTGGCAACGCACTGTGATGTTCTGAAGATGTCTGTCACTAGGTAATGACACAATACATTGCAGTCTCAGACTTCAGATATGTCAGAAAATGTCTGCTAAAACAAATCCAGTACTGCTAGGAAAGTCCTGTTTACTTTTGTGAGTTATGGCTATAGCACACAAAACTCCAGACCAGAGTACACCTCTGTCTGGAATGGATTCCCACTCTCATGATAGAAGGTCACACTGGGCATGCTCCTACACTCAGAGAATCACAGGCCATGTGGGAACCCACATCAGACTATATAACTGTATTGTGCATATAGAATCACAGGCCATGTTGGAACCCACGTTGGACTATATAACTGTATTGTGCATATATGTCTTTGCATACAGACAGCTATGCACACTGTAAGTGTCCTTACACACACCCACCAGACAGGAGTACCCTCAGATAGCTGTAGGTGGCCCATATGTGATATATCTGCATCTGCTGCATGTGATACACAGACATGTATATGGGCAACAGATAGCAATATGTCAAGCATAAACATACATACATAGATGTGGGGAAGAGACAGACAGTGATAGAGAGAGAGAGAGAGAGAGAGAGAGAGACTCAGGTGGACACACACAGAGTGAGTCACAAACATGGATACTCTAAATGGCATAGAGTAATGTCCTGCTGCAGACAGTGGCATACCGGTTGTAACCAGTTGCACATGCCAGAATGAAGGCAAGCTCCATTGTATAATAGTACTGAGGTGGGGGTTCTAATATCACATCACCTGCCTGTGTGTGTGTGTGTGTGTGTGTGTGTGTGTGTGTGTGTGTGTGTGTGTGTGTGTGTGTGTGTGTGTGTGTGTGTGTGTGTGTCTGTAGGTCTAAGTATTAGGAGGCTGTTCCCACTCAGTACACTTCCCATTGCCCTACTTCACAAGATCTGCTGCTGTCATTCACATTAGAAGTACCACTGGACACTTGTCAACCCTATAAACTATATTGTGTGTGTGATAACTGCGTAACACTATAGTACAAATAACTAGATAGGTAAGGGTTCTAATCTCAGTCCTGGCAAATATGAGTGTGTGTGTTTGTTGGCAAAACAGTTTTAGGCCATTCCCACACAGTACACTTCCCAGGGCCCCACTTTAGCAGTCCTGTTGATGTCATTCCCCATAGATGTACCTTTGCACAACCCTCCCCTTATTAACTCAGTGATACTTGCAATAACTATGTAACAGTATAGTACAAATAACAAGATAGGCAGGTGTTGTATTCCCAGTTCTCACAAATGTGTGTGTGTGTGTGTGTGTGTGTGTGTGTGTGTGTGTGTGTGTGTGTGTATAAGTGTGTGTAAATGTGCATGTGTATAGGATGACATATTTCTAGGACTTCCCCATCCACAATACTTCCCAGTGCCCTACTTTAGCAGTCCTGCTGATGCCATTCCCCTTATAAGTACCTTTGCACAGCCCCAGCCTTATAAGCTCTGTGGTGAGTGCAATACCTATGTGACAGTATAGTACAAATAACTAGATAGGCAGGGATTCCATTCCCAGTTCTGGCAAATGTGTGTGTACGTGTGTATGTGTATAGGATGAGGTATTTGGAGGACTTCCCCACCCAGTACACTTCCAAGTGCCCTACTTTAGCTGTCCTGGTGATGCCATTCACCTTAGATGTACCTTTGTGCACTTGTCAGTCCTGTAAGCTCTGTACCACATGTGATAGCTGTGTAATACTATAGTACAAATAACTACATAGCCAGGGGTTCTAGTCTCAGATCTGGCCAATGTGTGTGTGTGTGTGTGTGTGTGTGTGTGTGTGTGTGTGTGTGTGTGTGTGTGTGTGTGTGTGTGTGTGTGTGTGTGTTGGTAAGTGTATGTCCAAGAGATTGTAAGTGTGTATATTTGTACGCTGAGGTATTTTGAGAACTTTTTCACCCAGTACACATCCCAGTGCCCACCTTTGGTCCTGCTGATGCCATTCACCTTAGAAGTACCTTTGTGCTAACACTGTACACTCGGTAGCACGTGCAATATCTGAGTAACATTATAGTACAAATAACTACATAGGCAGGGGATCTCTTCTCAGGTGTGGCAAATGTGTGTGTGTGTGTGTGTGTGTGTGTGTGCGTGTGTGCGTGTGTGCGTGTGTGCGTGTGTGTGTGTGTGTGTTAAGGGGTTTGTAAGTGTGAATGATAATGTGTTTTGATGCTTCTCACACCCAGTACATTTCCCATTGCCATACTTTACAAGAGCTTGTGATGTAATCACCTCAGACATACCTTGCAACATTGTTAAATCCTATATGCTCCATGGCACGTGCGATAACTGATAGTACACATAACTAGATAGGTAGGGGTTCTAAAAATACTGGTAACAGTGATACTGTGTGTATGTACATGGGTGAGAATCATATGCTCTGGGGGTGTGGGTAATACCATTTTGAGACATGAACCATACAGTACATGTCCCATTGCCCTCCTTTACAGATCCTGCTGATGTCATTCACCTTAGATGTACCTATATACTCTTGTCAGTGCTCTAAGATCTGTGGTGTGTGCGATAACTGCATAATACCATAATGGAAATAATTAGATAGATAGGGGTTCTAATTGCAATACCGACAACAATAGTAGTGTGTGTGTGAAGCATATCCCCTATCACTGTTGTGTGTGTAGGTTATATAATTTTAAGGCATGTTGACCCCCTACCCATGACATCGCTTTAAAGACCCTGTTAATGTCATCTGCCTCACATCTACCATATACTATACAGCCCATACCAGTCATCTGTACAGATGTACATGGGATAACCCTATGTTTGCAAACTATGTGTGGTCTGTGTCCCCTGACAATGAGCATTCCTGTGATATCCTTGGCAAATATGTCACAGTTACCATACTGACACACATGCCAGCATTAGACATCATACCTGATTGACACATCAAGCTTATACAAAGTCTGCCACTCTATCACTTGTGCAGGTTTGTAGGAGCAGTAGATGAGACCAATCGTTATGTCTCGTGGGTTATCCCTCCATCCACGAAGGCATTCACAACATTATCTGTTGTAAGAGGTTGTGTGTTATGTCCCAAGCATTTAATCTATGTGGAGCATGTCATGTATACGCAGCACTATACTACATACAAGTGCATACGTAGGGTTACTAATATGTCTATTGGCAACTGTGTATGTCTTTCTGTATGCACAGCTCCTGTGTCTGTCTTCATTGTGTGTATGAGATGGCTATACCATTTTATGTGCCTCTTCCACCCAATGATCTCCCCCACTGCCAACCTAGTCTCATCCCATACAGATGTCATCCACCATGCAGGCACAGTTTCTAACAGAAAACCACTGTGGTGCAATGGTCATATCACTGTGTATTGTACATTAATAGATGAGTAGGTCCTCTACTCTAAGTGTCAATTCCATGTGCATGTGTGTCTCAATGCATTTCCCCATGCAGCGGTGTGCATGTGCATGTGTGTGTGTATATCAGATGGCTCTAACATCTTAAGAACCTCTGAACCCACCACTGGGAAACATAACAGCCCCTGCAATTGTCACCCACTTCAATAGCAGTGACAGACACTGTCACACTACAGTACTGCTTTGATAACTGTATTATGTACCTAACACTATCATTCATATGTTTGTGCAGTTAGGGGATGTGTTTAGCCCTTCTCCAGCTGCCCCATGTACATAACTATGAATCTGTGTGCCCTACTAATACAAGAGGCCAGACATGCATATGAGGTGGCAGACACACATACTGGCAATTGCCAGGTTAGACTAACACAGGCTGACCTGTGTCAGGAATACATACCCCAAACCTGTCATACACAGTACCAGGCATACCCTCATCAACTACATGACAGTTGATTGTATGTGACAGAAATGGCAGGGGCAACAGGTGCTAATAGCTGAATCTGTTGCAGTTGAAGTAATGTCTAGGTTTGTGAGGGACGTAGGACCTAGTGCCAGTACTCAAGTAACCTCCTCTAAATGTGTGAGCCTGCAGTCCTACAGAACACCCAAGTGACATGTATGAAGGCTAGGTGACTCTGTCAAGGGTATGTATGCAAGGTCACACTATCTGCCACAATTGCCCCTCACACACTGTTACATGTAAACACACCTGGTAAGCATGTACATATACAGCTGTACCTTAACTATGAAAAGGTCACTCTGTTTCCACTCCGGCTTACTCATCATTGCTACTGTCAGCAGTCCCACAGCCTGCAGACACACGGACACCTGGAACACAATCAGAATACAGTACGTGACACTACAGTCTGTCAGTAGTAGTAACAGCAATAGTGCATCATGGCTAACAAAGTACATACACCTCAATGTGTACCCATAACTACTGCCAGCAGACAGAACCTTAAACAGCATGACATTGCTACACCGTACTATAGGCATCATGTGCATCACACCCATATGAGCATGTCCATACATCAATGGTATGGATAACAGAGTTGTGGCACAAGTATCATCACATGCACAGGGTGTAATGTTGGATTGTCAGATGCCTATGCTAGGCCATATGTCTGACATCGTGTGTGTGTGTGTGTGTATGTGTGTGTTTGTGTGTGTGTGTGTGTGTGTGTGTGTGCATGTGTGTGTGTTGTTTGTCTGCACACCATCAAGTGATGTGGATGCCCGACACATGCTTATGTTTGACAGCCGTGGACTGTACATGGCAGGATGTACGGTTCACCATCTCCTGGCAAGGACATGGTAACTGGTTCTGCCAGGAGTATCACTGGCACCCCCAGGCCCAAGGACAGATGCAGTACTACTCCCTGATGGTGACTGCTGTCTGCTGGATCTGCATCCCTGATGGGACTGGCCGGGACAATATGCCTATGGCCTGCCCCGGTGTGGTGTGGTGTGGACAGCATCCTCCCTTTGGTAGTGCTGTTAGTACTTCCACTATGGGACTGTGAATGTGCACAGCCACTTGGGCTCACAGCTGATCATGTTGCTGACCTACGTCCACTTGGCCGATGCCCTACTCCCACCACATGGTTAAGCACAGACATTGCACGGTTGAGCAGGACAATGTTTCACCCCATTGTCTATCTACAACATTGGAAAGATGATGCATGGCATCACAAATGCCATGGAGGTCATCACGCATGGCAGGGAGCACTGCATTCATAACCCTGAGCATCTGTGTTGCAGTCAGTACACACCTGTGCCTCCATGATTGACCATAACATGCATCTGGTGACAATTGCTGTGGCACTTGCGACAGGACCTTGACAGGCAGCAGTCCTCTGTCGAGCACCCCTGTCCATCTGCCTGTGTGTGACCACGCCTGCTCTCTGCTTATGGCTGGTGTCTACACTCACACTCGCCATACTCAACACATTAGCATGTTACATGCCACCACCCTTAACCTGTCCATTATCCATGGCTGCTGGGGAGTGGATATGTGTGGGCATACTAACTGTGTATGGGGACATGGTGGGTGAAAGTGGGATATCAAACAATGGCACGGATTCAGGCACCAACAACCACACCTGTGCCTCACTATGACCACCATCATCATGGGAGTCTGCTAACAGACTGACATCAGTTTGTGAGGGGGAGTGACACCAATGCCTGTGTTCACCTGCAAGGGGAAGACAACATATGTAAATTAATACCCTTCAGTAGTTTGTTTTCTGATATGTACATACACACATGCACACACACACGCATGTGCAGACACACACACACACACACACACACACACACACACACACACACACACACACACACACACACACACACACACACACACACACACACACACACACACACACACACACACACTCCTGGTACATCCTGGCACAGCTGTGACACCTATGGGCCCTTCAGGGCTGGCTATATGGTAGTTCTGCCTGCCGCAATCCATCTCTTTCACTGGTACTGTAAGGCCCACAATGAAGAATGATAAATCCTACTGTGTGATGGGCCTAGTAGCAGAATGGTAATTATGGTCAAGACCAAGGCTATTGTAGTGAGCTATACAGTGTCACCAAGTGCATATGCATGTACTGTAAGAGCTGACTTACTGCTATACAGACCACACACAATAACAAGGTGTAATGATATGTGATGATAACTGATCACGGGACAAGACTAATTACTATCACTGCAGTACCTACACAGTTCAGACTCAAAGGGATTCATTTCAGACAACATAGCAGGACAGTCTGCAGTACATACAAGAAACATGTAAAGTACTGGGTGCATAGCCTCATAAGATGATACCAGGCTATTGGCCATGATGTCCTCATCAGCCTGGGCCAGACTTTCACCCATGTCCCTTCCAAGCCAGTACCTGTTTCGCCTGTCCATCTGGGACCCACACAGGATCCCAGGGGTGTCCCATCCATTTCCCATACAGCTGTCCAGCTTCTTCTTCAAGAGAGCTATACATGCGCTCTGCTAGACATTGGGAGCGAGTGTATTTTACAGGCAGTGTATTGTGTGGGACACTACACTATCCCCCCAACAAGTCCTGTACATGTCACAGACCAGGTGAGGGACTTGTGTGTGTGATTAATTAGTGGGATTTGACTTAAAGATATGCAAAAACACCATCAAGGCTGGTTTGGAAATGGCCTTGTATGCTAGACACATGTCACCTATGATCAGTCTGTATGAGACTGAGTACAGGGACAGGGCTTTCAGCCTACCTGTATTGGATAGGTGATACAGACCCTGGATTTGCCTTGTCAGGAACCTCTGTGGTCTCTGCAACTGCTGCATTTGCTTGGCCAGGTACATGCCAAAGGAGCCATTGTACTTGGTAATGCATCTGATAAGGGTGGGGTAGGTACAGGGATGTTGTGGCCTCCTGGTTCCTGGATGACATACCCGTATTTGTGTGGTGGTCCATGTAGACATCCTAACATACAACATTGCCCAATGGTGGGAAACTGTCAGGTTGCTACCAACCCTGATGCACATGTCGCCTCACACCTGATTGCATGCTCAGTACATTATTACTGTCATAATTTGTGTGGATGACATCTGCCACAGCAGGGAGAATGATGCCTCTCCTGTTATTCAGTTTCCAGAAATGCTTCTTGCAGCAGTCATTAATTGGGTGCAGGTCTCTTGTGGGATGCTCAAATCAGTAGGGGAATGTAAGATAGTGGACAGCTTGCAAGTATCTGTACACTTGGTCAGCCACAGACCACTGCTTTTGTCTTGTACCTCAGATGTGTATATCTCAAACAGTAGAGGCTCCCAGACCAATCCTTGGGGTACACCACTTTGAAAGACTCTACTACTAGAGGTGGGTTCCACTACTCTGACCAAACGGGTAGTATCATTGGGCCAGTTAGCTACCCATCTGGTAACATACAGGTTGATGCCTAGCTGTGTAAGTGTATATATCTTGGCCACCTGGGTATTATTGTGAGAGAAATATTGGGCTAGGTGAAGGTAGGCAATGTTCACCATCATCCCCTCATCCATGTGTTTGTTGACCACTTCAGAGATGTCGAACAGGTTTAACAGGCCTGATCTCCTTTTGACAATACAATGCTGTGTGGGCTCAGAGATTTTGAGGTTGCTGATGTCCCTGTGCATAATGTCCTCGATATTGCCTTCCATGCCCTTGCAGAGCAGGCTAGTTAGGCTGATGTGCCTATGATTGGCTGGGTCAGGAGATTGCTCTGCCTTTGTGTATATGGATGATTAGAGCTCATACCTGTGTTCATGTATAATGCAGCCAGGGATGGTATTAGGCCTATGGAGACTTTTATGTGTTGCCTTTGAGAGGGAAGTGCAGACCTGCTTCCTGATGATGAGGGGAGGGGGGGTTGGTACTGTGTGTATGCACATGTGTACCGATGGGAGGACAGTGGGGTGATGTTTACATTTCACCTGTCTGTAGCTGGTCACCTATATTTATGCCATATGTGTATGTGGTGTTACTGACCATCACTACAGAGCAGATTTGTGTGTTGCCTCTGGGACTGCAGACACATGTGTGGAAAGCCTAGTGATTGGCCTCGGTGGATGTGTTCAACTTGCACTCAAAGATAGCCTTAGGGTAATTCACCTGTGAACTTATGTGCTTGTGCAGATCAAGGTGACATTGCTTCCAATAATGCACCTGTTCCTTCTTGGCCCTGTCCAGCAATTATTTCCACTTATTATGGTATTTGTGCATTACTGCTGTCCACCCTGTACATTTACCCTACCTTGAGAGGGATGATGTTGTCCTGTCAAGTATTGCTGAGTCAATGCAGCTATGTAGGTGCCCACATAGTATTGTGGTGTGGGCCTGAGCACTAGTGCTAGTTGCAATTGATGGGACATTGGCTGTAAAGCTACTTATACCTGCTCTGAGGATTTTTATAGTCAGTTGTGTAAAGTTAATTTTGTTTGACCCTGACAAGGGAAGGGGGGAGGGGAGATGGTGACCTGAACAGTCATGGCTATGTGGTCAGATCTTATGGAGGAAGATGACACTGTAGGAGTGCTGCAGTGGCTACGCATGTTGATTAGGACCAGGTACTGGATATTTCAACCTGTCTTAGGAGTGTTGACCAGTTGATCCACTGCATTGCCATTGACAAAGCAAAGGAATCTCTGTACATTCATGTTATGGTAGCATACATCATGCACTCTATGTTTGGGTAGTTGATTTCACCCAGGAGCAGGGTGGATGATTGAATCCTGACAGATTCCAGCAAGTCCCAATAGGTGTGGTGAGTGTCCATAGTCATGGTTGGAGGCCTGTAGCTAGCTATGATTTGAGTACGTGTTTTGTCAACTGTTAACTTCATTCAGTATGTCTCCAGTGTGTCATACTGTTTGGCCAGCCCGGAGGTGTGTATGTGTATGATAATGTTCAACACTCCACCTCCTGTGGCTTTGCAGCTGTCCATGTGGGGTCTAAACGTATGATGGGATGAGTAACATGGCAAGGTTAGTGTGCTCTCCACAGCTACAAAGCAGGTGTCAGTGACTGCACAAATATTGGCATCCTACAGGGCAAGGTATGTTTGCATTGACATGGGTTTCATGCTAAGGCATCTAGTTCCTGTTAGAGCAACACATCTGCACAAAGGCACACATCACTGATGGGCAAAGGCTGGAAAATAGTGTCACTGTATGAATCTAGCTAAAACACACTTAGTTGCTAGCAAAAACGGTGTTGCATTCACAGGTCTACTCCACAGGATATGACATCTGACAATCAAATGTATGCTATTATGTTATGACTACAGTCTTTAATGGGTTGCCAGTGATGTGCCATATAATACACAACAAATATGAGGCAGACGTGGTCAGTCTGTAACACTCTGGACAGTTGTCAGGTATGGGCTCAATATATAACATACAGTTCAACACAAACTTCTGTCCCTGTTGTGTACTATGCACATACCCTATATAAGTCTCTTACATTTGTAAGACAAGCATATGTATCATAGTAGCATTCACAGGTGACATATGACTATTTACAACATCCCAGATAGCTGGCCTAGCAGTGTCACACTCAGTATTTACAAAAGACACTCTAGTAATAGTTATACATGAGCTGACCTTTGCTGGGGTGACACTGGGGCAGGGGATGTGATCCATGTCAATGCAGACAGGGCAAGTAGGAATGGCCATAGGTGCCGACCAGCAGCATGTGAGTCCAGCAGGTCTTGTTGTGACCTAGTGTTTCACATCCTATTTGACATTATTGCATCTCCCCCCTCTACATTCCATTACACCGTTACATGATTGACATACCTGTTATAGTGCTGAAGAGTTTCCTCAGAATAATGCAAATGGTTAGGTTTATGTAGTCACAGGCTGTCTTTGTGTAGATGGGTTCAGACCTGTGTTGCACAGGCAGCAGCTTGCCTTTTATAGGTAATGCTCATAAGCAGGTGATGGTCTCTGCACTAATTGGTGTCTCCCACTTGCTACTTACATTCAGATTAGCTGTGTTGTCTTTCCATTAGTCAATGCCATAGCAACACAGTGCTATAATTATGCCCTTCATGTAGGCCGTGCTTCTTTTCCTTGCCTGTGTGGAGAACATTATGGAGATGTGGAGGCTACAGCTTCACAGACAGTAGGTGGAAATACCTCTCAGGATAAGACATGTGGAGATAGCCCAACAACATGGGGGACAAAACTCCAAAATTGGGTATAGATTGTAAGTATTGCTGCTATACAAATAGAGGATTGCTAGATTAACAGTGTTTGTCTGGACATGCATTTTCTGCATGACTTAACGTCTGACAGTGATATGTCTCTGACATACCTCTAAACTGCCCAGATGTCCACAGACTGCCCAGAGGTTTGCCTGTTATGTTTGGTCTTGTCCTCAGACAATTTCTGTTTGTGAGGAATCAGTAGGATAATGTGAGAATTGTAGTCAATAAATGTTGACATACATTAGAGTTTCAGACATCATATCCTTCAGGGATGTTATGTTATAACAAACCCTGTAACACCAGCAACTGTTTCAGTTTGTAACAGCATTATGTGAGCTATGTCCCTCTTTTCAGCCACCTGTCCCGCAAGTATGTCATGCTTTGTC